>NC_069499.1:1390260843-1390343343 GCF_027579735.1 Bombina bombina
GGGACGTTAAACTGCTGTGTACAACTACAGTAACATGATTACTACTCACCTCTCTCGTTAAAGCTGTTCTCTTATTTTAACTCATTACAGAATCAAGCTACTAAAGCTCTGCATTTTATACTGGACACCACCATCTTGTAACATGTGTATTGCTACATAAACTGTTGTGTACAACTACGGTAACATGATTACTACTCACCATACTATACCTGCAGCTCTCTTTAAAGCTGTTCTCTTATTTTAACTCATTACAGAATCCAGCTAATAAAGCACTGCATTTTATACTGGGCACCGCCATCTTGTAGCACGTGTATTGCTGCATCCTGTGACAGAAGCAGTGCACTTTCATAGATCTGTGATGTTACTGGCTTTTTGACCGATGATCGGAAGTGCTGCAATATATTTAAAAGGGATCCGAAACAAGGTCCAGAATGCCGGTGAAATATTAAAAAGTGCCGATATTACTATTTAAAGGCAGCATCACAGAGGGGTGTTTTACTATAAATCGCAATGAGTGGCCAATGTCAGTGCCAATGCTGCTTGGAATATTTCCCCTGCATCGGCACCAGTATTGGCGATGTACAGTAAAGGATCAGGGCAACCTATATGAACAATGAAAAATAACTACATTTTAAATTAGATACAATACTTAAAGTAACATGCATTATGCATGACAATGCATATAATTTTAACATTGAATATAAATGTTGCGACATAGCTTTTTTTTAATATACTTTATTAGTCAGGTAGACTGCAGACATTACATAGGTGTAGGCGTTCTGTGGGAGTTAGACTGACATTCCAGGAGAATATAGGGAAGACATTAAGTAGGTGTAGGCGTTCTGTGGGAGTTAGTTGGGCGTTTCAGGGGAGTGTTGCTAAGATATGACATAGGTTTAAGCAGTATTAGGGAGTTAGCTGGTCATTCCAGGGGAGTATAGCTAGAGTATGACGTAGGTGTAGGTGTTCTGTGGGAGTTAGCTGGGCGTTCCAGGGGAGTATAGCTAGAGTATGACGTAGGTGTAGGTGTTCTGTGGGAGTTAGCTGGGCGTTCCAGGGGGAATAACCTGTACTTTGATTCGGATACATCACCAGCAGTGCGATATATTATAATCTCAGAAGTACATCTTACGAGTAGGGTGTCAGCCATGTTCGTCTAGCCACCTTTTCAGTGGGGAGACTTTACAGTGCGAGGCAGGTAGTGTAGGTATAGTTACATTTAGGTCACACAGGTATTATGTGAATTGTTCCGATACAGAAACTGTGTTTGGTTTCAGTGAGCGTACTGTCTGCACTGTGTAGGAACACTTCAAATATACCCCTCCACCCTCAGAAAGTGTCAACAAGTGGCGATGTAGGCGATCTTTTGCTAACGCAGCGCTCTCCACTTACTTGCTGGCACTTTGCAGGTCTGCCCCTTTTATTAGAATGCTGATACTTTGAATATTGGGGCCTAAGACACATAATAGAGAGTGGAAGTGTTACATATTTGCAGTTTTGTGCATAGTTTTAAAAGATACATGACAAATATAAGCTCCAAGATGGCGACACCCAGTGTAAAGATTAACTAATACTTGTAAGTGGTTAAAATAAGAGAACAATTTTAAAGAGAGCCGCAGACACAGGAGATAAAACAATAGCATAGTGTGTTGTAACCATTCTAATGTAGTTGTACTCAGCATTTTAATGTCCCTTTTATTTACCCATATCCTAAACCAAGTGAATCTGTAAAAAGCTCACTCTAAGAGGCCTATTTAACAAAGGTCTCGCGGACCTTATCCGACAGTGCAGATCAGGTCCGCAAGACCTCGCTGAATGCGGAGAGCAATACGATCGCCGTATTCAGCATTGCACCAGCAGCTCTTGTGAGCTGCTGGTGCAATGCCGCCCCCTGCAGACTCGCGGCCAATCGGCCACCAGCAGGGGGGTGTTAATCAACCCGATCGTACTTGATCGGGTTGAATTGTGGCGATTCCTGTCTGCTTGCTCAGAGCAGGCGGACAGGGTTATGGAGCAGCGGTCTTTAGACCGCTGCTTAATAACTGCTGTTTCTGGCGAACCTGAAGAAACACGGGCCCTCAAGCTCCAATCGGAGCTTGATAAATGGGCCTCTAAATATCACACGAACATCATGTTAACACTGAGTAAGTGCTCTGTAAGAACTTATACTTTAGGTTTTCTTTTTACTTTCATCTCCATGAAAAAAGCCCATCAGCACTATCAGTGTGGAGCACACACTTTGCTTTCCTGTGATCTACTGTGAAATAAGGTAAATGTGTGGGTACATGCCAGATGCACGCTCCCTTGCATGTACCAGGACAAGTATCCTGATTGGATGCTTAAAGTCCCTTAATATTAGGATTTGGCTACTGAGGATTTTTTTTAGATAAACTATGTTCCTTTTTTAAATACAGATGTTCATGTGATATTTTCTAGTCAGCTTTTTACACCTCCCTTTAATTGCTGAGATGTATTATAGATTTAGAAGAAAAATTTACTTCAATGTTTATGTCACTTACGTTTTTTTTTACAGATTATCACCAATTTTGGCACATTCTACAATGTAATCTCCTTGTGTTTCCATTTTGTTGACTGATCTATTAGTTTCTCCTAATAAACAATGAGAACTGTTTGAACCACCACTCTCCCATTTTTAAGACTAATTTGTGATCTCCTGTGTAAGCTCCTTATGACGGTAACCATTTTGCCACTAGACTGTAAGCTCTGTGGGGAACGCCTATAGATTCACTAAGACTGGAAGTGCTTCTCTAGTTTCCTTGGTGATAATGAGGTAGAAGAGATTAAAATAAACAATGTGAGACATCACTTATTCCAAGGATGTCCAGAGGGAAATACTAATGTGTAAATAGACTGCCATGGTTCATTTATATAGACAAACACTGTGGGCTCAAATATAGTGAAGAAGTTTATTAACAGTTATTGAGGAAATGCGTCACTAACAAACCAGTGTTTTGGTAAATTGATTGTTTTAACCAATATTAAAAAACATTATTTTAATTGCATCATTTATCAGCGCTGCAGAATCTGTTGGCGCTCCACAAATACGTGATAATAATAATAAGTAATTAATTGAAACATATACACTATCAAATAAAGTTTTACCTCAAACAAAGATAGTGGAATAAATTAATACGATAAATACATAGCTGAAATGAGATACAGAGAGATGTTCAGAGACCGATTAATTTGTCTGATCCTCATTATGCTCTAAGCACAGAAATAATAATATGCACTATTAGCATCAAAAATGTTTCCCATTAAGCATGTTCTGCAGCATTCTTGTGTATTCTCATTTATTTGGTTTCTTGTTTCAAACTGAACAGTCCCATAGTCCTATTACTAAATAGATTGTTTGCTTTTATGTAACGTACAAATATATCTTTATTTATAAATCTGTGAGCTAAATTTGTTAGAGAATAGAATTTTTTACTAGCGACCTTGCAATGCTATGCACCCAAAAAAGGGGTTAAACTGCTGATGAACTAATCAGAAATGCTAGTCACAAGACCTAGCTGTGTAACTAACTTCCAGACAATGATTTAACTATGTGTGTAACCTCGTTGTGGGGGTTAAACACACAGCAATGCAGATTTGCTAGTGATACATTTTTTTCACCATAATGGCCCTTTAATAGAGAGAACCGAACATTAAAGGTATATGAAACCCTTTTTTTTCACTTTCTAGTTTACTTCTATTATAAAATGTACTTTGTTCTCTTGGTATCCTTTGTTAAAGGAGCATCACTGAGCTATTTGAAGATAGCTGAACACATCAGCTGAATCAGTGAGAAAAGGCATATATGTGCAGCCACCAATCAGCAGCTGGCATCCAGTAGTGCATTGCTGCTCCTGAGGCTACCTAGGAATTCATTCAACAAAGGATACCAAGAGAATGAAGCAAATGAGATAATAGAAGTAAATCGAAAAGTTGTTTAAAATTGCATGCTCTGGGGTCTATTTATGAAGCAGCGGATGCTGCTTCCGACCCTCTCCGCTTCATTTCCGACTGAAGCGGAAGTTAAGAAGCAGCAGTCCTAAGTCCGCTGCTCCTTAACTCGTCCGCCACCTCTGAGTTGGCGGACAGCAATCAGCCCGATCGAATACGATTGGGTTGATTGACACCCCCTGCTAGCAGGGGATGGTATTGCAGGGGACGGTAATCTGCAGGGGACGGTATTGTACCAGCAGCTCACCAGAACTGCTGGTGCAATGATAAATACCGACAGCGTATGCTGTCAGCATTTATCGATGTGGGGCGGACATGATTCGCTATAGCGGATCATGTCTGTCCGCACATACATAAATAAACCCCAAAATCTGAATCATGAAAGAAAAAGCTCTGTTGGTTGTTAGATAATGTTAAGCCTGAGCTTACAATCTAAAAAGTGTATATAATAATGAGAAGACAAATTATAAACAACTGAAATTAGTTTTTTGTAAAAATAAAGTAAAATCAAATGTTAGCCTTCTTTCTAATCTTTCTGAATTTCTCATTTTATATTGAAAAAATGGATTGTCTATTTTTTTTAATAAAATTATCAAAATCTTACCCAGTCAAACACAGCCATGTTTGATAACTCCCAAGATATTTGATTTCCATTTCCCAACAACGGCACAGATTACAAAGAATAATGGCTGCTGATTACCGAAAAACCGAATCAATACACAAAAGAATACAACTCCTCTTCAGGAGGCCAAGCTGCTCTCATCACCTGACCAAACCACTCATCTTCATTCTGCTAGTCCAGTATCCTCTCTCCTCCTGACAGTCTGAAACTGTTGATATAATTTCTTTGTGTTTACATATATTTGATGATGATAACGTGTTCAGTATTGTTTTATTTTTATTTGACACAATTCAGGGCGTCGATGTTCTTGGGATGGCCAGTTCCATCTTGTTTTTTGTGTCAGAGCATGTGCAGATTAGTGCCCAATATAGTTATCGTGTGTGTGATTGGTTAATCTGTGGGTGTTGAGCATTTATCAAGTTCCTTTGGCTGTTGAATTTGATGTGTCCATTTTGTTGTTGATATTTAGTCAATAACTCATGGTTAGTAGGGCCAGATTTATAATAAGGCAGAGTAGGCTTGGGCCTACAGGCACACTCCCTAGAGGGGCGCCTGTCTCAGCCTATTATAAACACTGGTCAGAAGCAGCATTTGGCTTCCCCTGCGGTGCTGTTATTTTACTGCAGACGGACATCTTAGTTACAAACACAGCATTGAACGATGAGCGCGGGGGGGTACTTCCGATTTTGGTGCCTACAGACACCTAGGCTGTTAATCCGGTTCTAGTGGTCGGGTGGATTGTGATTGCCGAAGTTGGTCGGGAGGATTGTGATTAACGAAGTCGGTCTGTTGGACTATGCTTGCCACGTTAATATTTTCTATGCATCTTACGGATTATTTTTTTCTGATACCGGATCGAATATTTTTCCACTACAAGATTTTTGTTGTGGTTTGCATTCTGATCATTCCAATGTCGGAAAAGGGATATAGGGAAATAAAAAATGGGTGAAAAACATGATAGACTAGCTTGGAATCAACCCCAATGTGTCTGATGTTTGATTTTGCTGTCTAAAAATAAATTGATAAATATACGTGATAAAATATATTTTTTAAGAATTTAGTCTAATAGGATGGTATTAATTTAAAAAGAACTCAATGTTTTCCTGTCTTGTGTCAGACAGATTGTAAAATGAAAGAAAAAAAACTTTCCATTACCCTTTTTCTTTTAAAAAAAATTCAAATTTACTTAATTCTCTTGGTTGAAGAGCATACCAAGGTAGGCTCAGAAGTGTGCACGTGTCTGGATCATTATATGGCAATAGTGTTTGCCTCAATGTATAATATTATAGTAAACACAGCTGTCATATAGTTCTGAAAAGACTATAACATTGCTAAAGCATTTTTGCAAATCTGCTGCTGTATATTGCTCCAGGCGTGCTCCTGTACCTAGGTATTCTCCAAGAGAATGAGGTATTTTTTTTAACTGAAATCTTTATCTGGTTCTCTTAAACAGAAACAAACAACAGCTCAGTAGATTGTTCTATGGCACATAACCAACTAGGAGCAGTCTCTGGCCTAGATTTAGAGTTTTGTCGGTAACGACCCGCGTAGCTAACGCCGGCTTTTTTCTGGCCGCACCATAAAAATAACTCTGGTATTGAGAGTCCACAAAAAGGCTGCGTTAGGCTCCAAAAAAGGAGCGTAGAGCATTTTTATCGCAGCTTCAACTCTCGATACCAGAGTTGCTTACGCAAGCGGCCAGCCTCAAAAACGTGCTCGTGCACGATTCCCCCATAGGAAACAATGGGGCTGTTTGAGCTAAAAAAAAACCTAACACCTGCAAAAAAGCCGCGTTCAGCTCCTAACGCAGCCCCATTGTTTGCTATGGGGAAACACTTCCTACGTCTGCACCTAACACCCTAACATGTGCCCCAAGTCTAAACACCCCTAGCCTTACACTTATTAACCCCTAATCTGCCACCCCCGCTATCGTTGACCCCTGCATATTGTTCTTAACCCCTAATCTGCCGCTCCGTAAACCGCCGCTACTTACATTATCCTTATGTACCCCTAATCTGCTGCCCCTAACACCGCCGACCCCTATATTATATTTATAAACCCCTAATCTGCCCCCCTCAACGTCGCCTCCACCTGCCTACACTTATTAACCCCTAATCTGCCGAGCGGACCTGAGCGCTACTATAATAAAGTTATTAACCCCTAATCTGCATCACTAACCCTATAATAAATAGTATTAACCCCTAATCTGCCCTCCCTAACATCGCCGACACCTAACTTCAAACATTAACGCCTAATCTGCCGACCGGAGCTCACCGCTACTATAATAAATGTATTAACCCCTAAAGCTAAGTCTAACCCTAACACTAACACCCCCCTAAATTAAATATAATTTTAATCTAACGAAATTAATTAACTCTTATTAAATAAATTATTCCTATTTAAAGCTAAATACTTACCTGTAAAATAAATCCTAATATAGCTACAATATAAATTATAATTACATTGTAGCTATTTTAGGATTAATGTTTATTTTACAGGCAACTTTGTAATTATTTTAACCAGGTACAATAGCTATTAAATAGTTAAGAACTATTTAATAGTTACCTAGTTAAAATAATAACAAAATTACCTGTAAAATAAATCCTAACCTAAGTTACAATTAAACCTAACACTATACTATCATTAAATTAATTAAATAAAATACCTACAATTACCTACAATTAAACCTAACACTACACTATCAATGTAAATAAATTAAATACAATTCCTACAAATAACTACAATGAAATAAACTAACTAAAGTACAAAAAATAAAAAAGAACTAAGTTACAAAAAATAAAAAAATATTTACAAACATAAGAAAAATATTACAACAATTTTAAACTAATTACACCTCTCTAAGCCCCCTAATAAAATAACAAAGACCCCCAAAATAACAAAATGCCCTACCCTATTCTAAATTACTACATTTCAAAGCTCTTTTACCTTACCAGCCCTGAACAGGGCCCTTTGCGGGGCATGCCCCAAGAAATTCAGCTCTTTTGCCTGTAAAAAAAAACATACAATACCCCCCCCAACATTACAACCCACAACCCACATACCCCTAATCTAACCCAAACCCCCCTTAAATAAACCTAACACTAAGCCCCTGAAGATCTTCCTACCTTGTCTTCACCCTACCAGGTTCACCGATCCGTCCTGAAGAGCTCCTCCGATGTCCTGATCCAAGCCCAAGCGGGGGGCTGAAGAGGTCCATGATCCGGATGAAGTCTTCATCCAAGCGGGAGCTGAAGAGGTCCATGATCCGGATGAAGTCTTCATCCAAGCGGGAGCTGAAGAGGTCCATGATCCGGATGAAGTCTTCTATCAACGGCATCTTCAATCTTCTTTCTTCCGGATCCATCTTGCAGACCTCCGACGCGGAACATCCTCTTCTCCCGACGCCTACTAGCCGAATGACGGTTCCTTTAAGGGACGTCATCCAAGATGGCGTCCCTCGAATTCCGATTGGCTGATAGGATTCTATCAGCCAATCGGAATTAAGGTAGGAATATTCTGATTGGCTGATGGAATCAGCCAATCAGAATCAAGTTCAATCCGATTGGCTGATTCGATCAGCCAATCAGATTGAGCTTGCATTCTATTGGCTGTTCCGATCAGCCAATAGAATGCGAGCTCAATCTGATTGGCTGATTGGATCAGCCAATCGGATTGATCTTGATTCTGATTGGCTGATTCCATCAGCCAATCAGAATATTCCTACCTTAATTCCGATTGGCTGATAGAATCCTATCAGCCAATCGGAATTCGAGGGATGCCATCTTGGATGACGTCCCTTAAAGGAACCGTCATTCGGCTAGTAGGCGTCGGGAGAAGAGGATGTTCCGCGTCGGAGGTCTGCAAGATGGATCCGGAAGAAAGAAGATTGAAGATGCCGTTGATAGAAGACTTCATCCGGATCATGGACCTCTTCAGCTCCCGCTTAGATGAAGACTTCATACGGATCATGGACCTCTTCAGCCCCCGCTTGGATGAAGACTTCAGCCGGATCATGGACCTCTTCAGCCCTCCCGCTTGGGCTTGGATCAGGACATCGGAGGAGCTCTTCAGGACGGATCGGTGAACCTGGTAGGGTGAAGACAAGGTAGGAAGATCTTCAGGGGCTTAGTGTTAGGTTTATTTAAAGGGGGTTTGGGTTAGATTAGGGGTATGTGGGTGGTGGGTTGTAATGTTGGGGGGGGGTATTGTATGTTTTTTTTTACAGGCAAAAGAGCTGAATTTCTTGGGGCATACCCCGCAAAGGGCCCTGTTCAGGGCTGGTAAGGTAAAAGAGCTTTGAAATGTAGTAATTTAGAATAGGGTAGGGCATTTTGTTATTTTGGGGGTCTTTGTTATTTTATTAGGGGGCTTAGAGTAGGTGTAATTAGTTTAAAATTGTTGTAATATTTTTCTTATGTTTGTAAAAAAAAATTATTTTTTGTAACTTAGTTCTTTTTTATTTTTTGTACTTTAGATAGTTTATTTCATTGTAGTTATTTGTAGGTATTGTATTTAATTTATTTATTGATAGTGTAGTGTTAGGTTTAATTGTAGATAATTGTAGGTATTTTATTTAATTAATTTATTGATAGTGTAGTGGTAGGTTTAATTGTAACTTAGGTTAGGATTTATTTTACAGGTAAATTTGTAATTATTTTAACTATTTTAGCTATTAAATAGTTCTTAACTATTAAATAGCTATTGTACCTGGTTACAATAATTACAAAGTTGCCTGTAAAATAAATATTAATCCTAAAATAGCTACAATGTAATTATTCGTTATATTGTAGCTATATTAGGGTTTATTTTACAGGTAAGTATTTAGCTTTAAATAGGAATAATTAATTTAATAAGAGTTAATTAATTTCGTTAGATTAAAATTATATTTAAGTTAGGGGGGTGTTAGTGTTAGGGTTAGACTTAGCTTTAGGGGTTAATACATTTATTAGAATAGCGGTGAGCTCCGGTCGGCAGATTAGGGGTTAATAATTGAAGTTAGGTGTTGGCGATGTTAGGGAGGGCAGATTAGGGGTTAATACTATTTATTATAGGGTTAGTGAGGCGGATTAGGGGTTAATAACTTTATAATAGTAGCGGTGCGGTCCGCTCGGCAGATTAGGGGTTAATAAGTATAGGCAGGTGGAGGCGACGTTGTGGGGGGCAGATTAGGGGTTAATAAATATAATATAGGGGTCGGCGGTGTTAGGGGCAGCAGATTAGGGGTACATAAGGATAACGTAGGTGGCGGTCGGCAGATTAGGGGTTAAAAAAATTTAATCGAGTGGCGGCGATGTGGGGGGGCCTCAGTTTAGGGGTACATAGGTAGTTTATGGGTGTTAGTGTACTTTAGAGTACAGTAGTTAAGAGCTTTATGAACCGGCGTTAGCCCAGAAAGCTCTTAACTACTGACTTTTTTCCTGCGGCTGGAGTTTTGTCGTTAGATGTCTAACGCTCACTTCAGACACGACTCTAAATACCGGAGTTAGAAAGATCCCATTGAAAAGATAGGAAACGCAATTGACGTAAGGGGATCTGCGGTATGGAAAAGTCGCGGCTGAAAAGTGAGCGTTAGACCCTATTTTGAGTGACTCCAAATACCGGAGTTAGCCTAAAACCAGCGTTCGGAGCCTCTAACACTGGTTTTCACAGCGAACGCCAAACTCCAAATCTAGGCCTCTTTTAGCCCAATTGTGCTTTTCCCAGAGGAGAACTTTCCTGAAGTATATCAGTCTGTTCCTGCCTAGTAAGGTCAGTCCAGCCCCAAATACCAGGCAATCCTCCTTTCAACAAGGAACTTGGCAATCCCAGATGCTAATTTGGGCCCTGTCAGTAAGGTGCAGCCATATTCCTGTAGACACATCTGGTTTCCCCCATCACCCTTAGGGAGACTTCCACAGGGTCATTATGCAAATACAAACAGAAAGAGAAGCGCTCTACTGGGAAAGAACAGCTCAGTAGCATGTTCTATGGCGAGTTACAAACTAGGAGCAACCTCTTTTAGCTCAATTGTGCTATTTACAGAGGAGAATTTTCCTGATGTATATCAGTCTGATCCTGCCTAATAAGGTCAGTCCAACCCCAAAATTACAGACAATCCTTCTCAACTGTTAACTATAGATAGCTATACTATACTATGTTATACTCATAACTGTATACACTGAGCAAAGCTTACTGTGTAATGAGGACTTACATATCCATAGCAACAAGTCACAAGTTAAAGGGACAGTCAACACAACACTTTTTGTTGTTTAAAAAGAAAGATAATCCTTTTATTACCCATTCCCCAGTTTTGCATAACCAACACAGTTATATTAATATACTTTTTACCTCTGTGATTATCTTGTATCTAAGCCTCTGCAGACTGCCCCCTTATTTCAGTTCTTTTGACAGACTTGTTTTTTAGCCAATTAGTGCTCACTCCAGGGTAACTTCACGTGCATGAGCTCAATGTTATCTATATGAAACACATGAACTAATGCCCTCTAGTGGTGAAAAACGGTCAGATTAGAGGCAGTATTTAAGGTCTAAGAAATTAGCATAGGAACCTCCTAGAATTAGCTTTCAACTAAGAATAGAATACCAAGAGAACAAAGCAAAATTGGTGATAAAAGTAAATTAGAAAGTTGTTTAAAATTACATTCCCTATTTAAATCATTAACGTTTTTTTTGGACTTGACTGTCCCTTTAAAGAGATGCTCATAGACTTTTTAAACTTTCATGATTTCACAATTCACTATTGCTAACTCACGAACATATGTTGATAAAACATTTATCAGTACAGTCTGGTTTTCCTAGGGTTTTGTGTGGGAGTATATAGTAGTGCTTAATAGGGTAATTAACCCTAAAAGTATCTATCATGCATATTAGAGGGCTCCTTTTAAACAAGTTAAAAATATTTTGTGCAAGAAAATCGGTTAAATGGACCTGAAATGCAAAAATTTTTCTTTCATGATTCAGATAGAGAATACAATTTTAAACAACATTCCAATGTACTTATATTATTTAATTTGCTTCATTTTTCAGTTATCCTTTGCTGAAGAAATAGCAATGCACATGGGTGAGCCAATCACACGCGTAATCTATGTGCAGCCTCCAATTAGCAGCTAATGATCCTATTTAGATATGCTTTTAAACAAAAGATATTAAGAGAATAAAGCAAATTAGACAATAGAAGTAAATTGGAAAGTTTTTTTTAAAATTGCATGCTCTTTCTAAATCATGAAAGAAAAAAAATTGGGTTTCATGTCCCTTTAAGTTAAAAATGTTTTTATTTGAAAGCTAACAGGAAGTGCATGACTTACCCAACTAGCTCTTAAAGGGATGTGAAACCCAAAAATCTTCTTTGTGATTCTGACAGAAGATAACATTTTTAAAAATGTCCAATTTACTTTTATTATTAAATTTGCTTCGTTCTTATGATATTCATTGTTGAAGAGATACCTAGGTAGGCGTCTGGAGCACTAGAAGGTAGGAAATATTGCTGCCATCTAGTGTATAACATTCTTGCAAAACTGCTGCCATATAGTGATCCAGACACGTGCACGCTCCTGGGCTTACTCTGAGAAGAAAGAAAACTACATAATAGAAATCAATTAGAAAGTTGTTTAAAAGTGCATGCTCTACCTGAATCATGAAAGAAAAATGTTAGGTTTCATGTCCCTAAGGACTAATTGATCACTGGCTTATAAGCAGGATTACCAATCCTTTATTGGTGTATCGGGACCTGTATAAAATAAAATAAAAAACCTCAGTACAGCGGCTTATTATAGATGCAACTAAGGAAAATAATTTGTGTCTCTATAATATTTGTTTGAAGGACTTTAAGTGAATGTAAAGTTTGCGGAATGAGTGCCCAGTTTTTAAAAATCCTATTGAAAACAGGGGAACTTTCATTCATCAAACTTTACATTTCACTGGTTTTGTCGAAATACTTACCTTTTCTTCTTGAAAGCCACTCCAGCGCTTCCCCCGCCTGTCGCAAGCCTCTTTATAAGTCAGCAATGACGATTCCGGCCTCCTCTAATCACGGCTTCCCCCCCCCCCGGGGGAATCATTGCCTAAAGCAACGCTGTGATTGGAGGAAGGCCGGGATCGTAATTTCTGACGTAGGTCGAGGCTTGCAAAGGTGCGGGGGAAGCGCTGGAGTGGCTTTCAAAAAGAAAAGTATTTTAACAAAACCATTGAAATGTAAAGTTTGATTAATGAAAGTGCCCCTGTTTTTAATAGGATTATTAAAAACCGGGCACTGGTTCATCAAAATTTACATTCACTTTAAGAGGACATGAAACCCAACATTTTTCTTTTATTATTCAGATACAATTTTAAAAATGTTTCCAGTTTACTTCTATTATCAAATTTGCTACGTTTTTGTGTTGTTCTTTGTTGAAGAAATATCTTAATAGCTAGGGTGCACAAGTCTAGAGCACTACATGACAGGAAATAATGCTGCCATCTAGTGCTCTTGCTAATATATAACACTGCAGGCACATGCACACTCCTGAACTTACATCCTGGATTTTCAACAAAGGATAACAAGAAAACTAAGGCAATTTGATAAAAGAAGTAAATTGGAAAGTTATTTAAAATTGTATGCCCTGGCCTCTATTTATCAAGATGTCAACCGCAAATACGCTGGAATTCCGCAGCGTATTTGTGGCGAGCCTGATTCGCCGTAGTTATCAAGCCCTACAGACCGGCAAACGTAGAATATAGTGATGTAACATACGATCCGGCGGACTCAGTCCGACACAGATCGATGGTTACGTCACTCCAGATGTTCCGAACGCAAGTTCGGCACAATCTGACTACTTTTGCTAGTTATCAAGATCCTACCAGGTACGCTTGGCACTATTCCGGCCCAGCGTACCTGGTTTTCAATCCGCCGCCCTGGAGGTGGCGGATGCCATAGGAATCAATGGGAGTCTGACAGCAGCGAAAGCTCATGTTCGCTGCTGCCCGATATCCCATTGATTCCTATGGGAATGTCTACACCTACAACTCTAACATGTACCCCGAGTCTAAACAACCCTAATCTGCGCCCCCTACACCGCCGCCACCTACATTATACTTATTAACCCCTAAACCGCCACTCCCGGAGCCCACCGCAACTCTATTAAAGTGTTTAAACCCTAAACTGCCGCTCCCGGACCTCGCCGCAACTCTAATAAATGTATTAACCCCTAAACCGCCGCTCACAGAGCCCACCGCCACCTACATTATACCTATTAACAGTGTATAAATTAGAGTCTAGGGAGCGCCTCAAATTGGGCTGGGATATATGCACATAAAACTTGGGTGTTTTAGAAAGATTTCACAGGTTTATTCATACAAACACGATAAAAACAATTTAAAAACGTAAAGAATGAGATAGCGATTGATATGAGTTGAAATTACTCAACTTATTGAATATACATCCTCTTATACATTAACTTTTATGGTATCAGACAGGATGGTGATACACAAATGTAAAAGAATAAAAGGTGCAGAGGATATGGAAAATATAAAAGATATATAAAAAACTTTCATGGATCCATGAGTACAATAAAAAATATAAAAAATATATGAATAAAACCCTATAGCAGGTATAGAAACACAATAATCAAAAATTGTCTAAAATACGGATACTAAAAACATATAATACAATATAATTAACGATTCCTAAATATAGTAATTATGTAAACAGTGTGTAGTGTCTCCAATGTATTTGAGATAATCCCTGGTATTAGGGTAAATAGTTCCAAGTTCTTTGGGGACAATTTTGCCCTAAGGTGAGTCGATCCTAGGAAGTATAATTGTGAAGGTGTCCAAGAAGTATGACTTAGTGAAGGGTGATGAAAAAATGTGGAAAAAACAGAAAAAACAGAAAAAAAGGGTGGAAAAAATGTAGAAAAAAATGTTCTAGTGCTGTGATCGGTGGCAATAAAACTCAGATCCAAAAAAATATATATTTTGTGACTAAAAATATATATGTGGGAAGTGAATAAGTTCAAAAAAAGTAAAAAATAAAAAATAAACTACTTTTACTTTTTACTTTTTTACTATTTTTTACTTTATTTTTTACTTTTTTTGAACTTATTCACTTCCCACATATATATTTTTTGTCACAAAATATATATTTTTTTGGATCTGAGTTTTATTGCCACCGATCACAGCACTAGAACATTTTTTTCTACATTTTTTCCACCCTTTTTTTCTGTTTTTTCCACATTTTTTCATAGTTACATTGTATCTAGCTTAGGCAACTTTGTATTTATTTTAACTAGGTACATTAGATATTAATGTACCTAGCTAAAATAAATACAAATTTACCTCTAAAATAAATCCTAACCTAAGTTACAATTACACCTAACACTACACTATAATTAAATAAATTAAATAAATTAACTACAATTAAATACAATTAATTGAAATTAAATAAAATTACCTAAAGTACAAAAAAAACAACCCACTAAATTACAGAAAATAAAAAAATAATTACAAGTTTTTTAAACTAATTACACCTAATCTAATTCCCCTAATAAAATAAAAAAGCCCCCCAAAATAATAAAAAGCTTTACCCTATACTAAATTACAAATAGCCCTTATAAGGGCCTTTTGCAAAGTAACCAGCTCTTTTACCTGTAAAAAAATAAAAATTCCCCCCCAACATTACAACCCACAACCCACACACCCAACCCTACTCTAAAACCCACCCAATCCCCCCTTAATAAAACCAAACACTAACCCCTTTAAGATCACCCTACCTTGAGACGTCTTCATCCAACCGGGCCTAAGTCCTCAACGAAGCCGGGGCAAAGTCTTCATCCAACCGGGCAGAAGAGGTCCTCCAGATGGGCAGAAGTCTTCATCCAAGCGGCATCTTCTATCTTCATCCATCCGACGAGGAGCGACTCCATCTTGAAGACATCCGACGCGGAGCATCCATCCAGACTGATGACTACCCAACGAATGACTGTTTCTTTAAATGACGTCATCCAATATGGAGTCCCTTGAATTCCAATTGGCTGATAGAATTCTATCAGCCAATTGGAATTAAGGTAGGAAAAATCCTATTGGCTGATGCAATGAGCCAATAGGATTGAAGTTCAATCTTATTGGCTAATCCAATCAGCCAATAGGATTGAGCTTGCATTCTATGGGCTGTTCCAATCAGCCAATAGAATGCAAGCTCAATCCTATTGGCTGATTGCATCAGCCAATAGGATTTTTCCTACTTTAATTCCGATTGGCTGATAGAATTCTATCAGCCAATCGGAATTCAGGGGACGCCATCTTGGATGACGTCATTTACAGGACCAGTCATTCGTCGGGTAGTCGTCGGTCTGCATGGATGCTCCGCATCGGATGTCTTCAAGATGGAGCCACTCCTCGTCGGATGGGTGAAGATAGAAGATGCCGCCTGGATGAAGACTTCTGCCAGTCTGGAGGACCTCTTCTGCCCGGTTGGATGAAGACTTCGCCCGGCTTCGTTGAGGACTTAGGCCCGGTTGGGTGAAGACGTCTCAAGGTAGGGTGATCTTCAGGGGGGTTGTGTTAGGTTTTATTAAGGGGGGATTGGGTGGGTTTTAGAGTAGGGTTGAGTGTGTGGGTTGTGGGTTGTAATGTTGGGGGGGTATTGTATTTTTTTACAGGTAATAGAGCTGATTACTTTGGGACAATGCCCCGCAAAAAGCCCTTTTAAGGGCTATTTGTAATTCAGTATAGGGTAGGGATTTTTATTATTTTGGGGGTCTTTTTTATTTTATTACTGGGATTAGATTAGGTGTAATTAGTTTAAAAACTTGTAATTTTTTTTATTTTCTGTAATTTAGTGTTTCTTTGTTTTTGTACTTTAGTTAATTTTATTTTATTTTAATTAATTGTAGTTAATTGTAGTTAATTTAGTTAATTTATTTAATTGTAATGTAGTGTTAGGTGTAATTGTAATTTAGGTTAGGTTTTATTTTACAGGTATATTTGTATTTATTTTAGCTAGGTAGTTAGTAAATAGTTAATAACTATTTAATAACTATTCTACCTAGTTAAAATAAATACAAGCTTGCCTGTAAAATAAAAATAAACCCTAAAATAGCTACAATGTAATTATTAGTTATATTGTAGCTATCTTAGGGTTTATTTTATAGGTAAGTATTTAGTTTTAAATAGGAATAATTTATTTAGATTTATTTAAATTATATTTAAATTAGTGGGTGTTAGGGTTAGACTTAGGTTTAGGGGTTAATAAATTTAATATAGTGGCGGCGATGTTGGGGCGGGAGATTATGGGTTAATAAATTTAATGTAGGTGGCGGTGGTGTAGGGGGGTCAAATTAGGGGTTAATAAATTTAATATAGTGGTGGCGACGTTGGGGGCAGGAGATTAGGGGTTAATAAATGTAATGTAGGTGGCGGCGATGTAGGGGGGTCAAATTAGGGGTTAATAAATTTAATATAGTGGTGGCGACGTTGGGGGCGGGAGATTAGGGGTTAATAAACGTAATGTAGGTGGTGGCGGTGTAGGGGGGTCAGAGTAGGGGTTAATAAATTTAATGTAGGTGGCGGCAGGGTCTGTGAGCGGCGGTTTAGGGGGTTAAACATTTTATTTAGTTGCGGCGGGGGCCGGGAGCGGCGGTTTAGGGGTTAATACATATAATGTAGGTGGCGGTGGGCTCCGGGAGCGGTGGTTTAGGGGTTAATACATTTATTAGAGTTGCGGTGGGCTCTGGGAGCGGCGGTATAGGGGGTAAAACAGTATAGTATAGTGTGGGTGCTTAGTGACAGGGTAGCAAGAAAGCTGCGAAGAAGCCGATGAGCAGCGAGATCGATGACTGTTAGTTAACAACAGTCCGCTGCTCATCGCACCGTACTTGGTGCACGGCTTTTTGACAGCTTTCTTGATAATTTTGGCGAACGTATTCAGGTCAGCGGCAGCGATGTTAGGCGATCTTAGGCGAGCGTATTGGTGCCGGCAAATGCTAGAAAGTCAACGGCTTGATAAGTAGGGGCCTCTATCTGAATCATGAAATAATATTTTTGGGTTTTTTGTCCTTTTAACATCTATCAGCATGCGCAAATATTACCTCAGTACTACCTAGATTTACATTATTGTCATTTTAGATATCTGTATCACACTAATTGTTAGAGTGTTTCAGGCACATAAAGTAAGCCAAGGTTATCACATGAATTTCAAATGTATGGCAAGGGTTTCCCAAAGGAAAAAAAATATTGAGAACCAATAATTTAGAGAAATATTATTCAACAAGCTCACGAAAAAAAAATTCTTTACATTTTATGAGGTCTGCAAAATATAAATTTCCCAAGGGAACACAATGAATCCATAATGGGAAAAAGGATGAACATTGACATTTAACATTTTTTGATATTCTATTTTCACTCTGTTTTGCATTAGATATATTGTCTCCACAGAAAATTTTGCCAGTGGGATGGCATTACAAAGAGGCCGGATGAGAGCAGTATAATATTATTTTCTATTTATAAATGTTACTTACCCGTACTAAAGTACAGATTAGCATAATTTTACATAAATTGATTTAACAATTATTTGTGCAACAAACATTTAAAAAAAAAAAAATTGGCTTACATTTTAGCTGGGTGGTCAATAAAATCAGCCAAGTTGTGTTCCCATTAAGAACCAGACTACAAGTAGTGCGCAAATGCTAGTTCTGGACCGGACACAATAGCACTATCGCTGGAAAGCGAGTAAATTGATATAATAAGTCCATGGTAAAAAAGGTTTACCAGAGAATGTTTAGCGCAACTGACATTGCTCTAGTGCACCCATTAATTAATATGTTAAATAAGTCTAAATATGTATATCTGTGCATGTATGCATGTCTGTATATGTATATACACAATTACACATATATATTCAGCTTTGAGCCCTTTCCATTCAAATATCTTGAAACATGCAATGTCATTCTTTATTTTATTTTTAATTCTGTTTATTATGAATCTGTTTTAAACATACAGGTTAGTAGACAAGTACAGTATACATTGGTTTAAATCTGTTATCAATGATTTGACAATTCTAAGTTCAGATTCATTATTTTACATATTTTAAAAAAAAAGGAAACAACATAAACAGTTTGTGAATAACATCAATGCCTCTGCAAATATATTCTCGCTCTCAGATACACAGTATTAGTATAATAGAATATGTAAATAACAATACAGAGCGTATAGGCGTTAAAGTAACTCTGGGTCTAAATTAAATGATGTGTCATTCCCCCCCCCTTTGCCCCGCTTTCCACTGACTCCCCATGTGTCACAAATTAGTCTTGGAAGCTCATGTTGCATGTGTTTTGATGTATTGGCCCCATGCAGTGTCATTTTTAATCAATTTTAATATGTTTCTCTATAAATATATATGTATAGATATATATTTTACAAAAAAATCATATATATATACAGTATATATACAGAAAGAGAGAGAGAGATTTAAAAATAAAAAATATTATTTCTTCTAAGTGAAAATCATAGGCATGTGAAGTATTCCTAACGGACCTTCAGCTTTTCAGCTTTAAAGCAATTGGTCTAGCGCAGTTTCAGGTTAGCGTCAATGTTCCCTCTAAGGTGCGCGGAACCTTCCCTCTCTGTGTAGCGCAGGCAATACCTCAGGCCGCGCGAAACACAGGAGGAATGTGGAGAGTGATTTTTGTATTTAATCATTGATGGCCTCCAGGAAAACGGCATGGCAGAGCACAGTTAAAATAAAAATAAAAAGTCCCTCCAGTGTAGCACAGGTTCATCTGTTTCCTCTGCTACACTGAGGGGAAAGGACCTAAGCTTACTGACAGTTGTGTTCATAATTCACACAGCGCTGTCAGAGACCGGGACAAATCAAACTCGGAGGGTAGCAGGCAATAAGCACTTCCAGTGAAAGAAGGTCAGAGGAAGAAGTGCAGCCCTCCGTACAGCAGACACTAGAAGCAGCCCAGTAGGTGAGGGCTGGAGATCTTCTGCTGTAAGACTCACAGTTTGTGACAGCTGAAAGTTAGAGGTTAAGCATAAATCCACATGGGTCATGAAAAAAAGTGCACAATGTTTACACAACTTATTGTAACAACAGTAGAAGCTTTTTTTCCTCTTTTTCCAATCCAGGATTCTTTGAACAAAATAAAACAAAACATGCAGATCACTATTTAACCTCTTGGATAACAGAGAGGATTACAGTGTATTCCTTGCACTGTACCCCTTTTTGGCAGGCATAGGGTTAAATTATGCTCACAAGCTGGTCTAGACATCTGAGGAGGTTAAGCAGGAGAATGAGGCTGTGTCACAAGCTGACAGTTTTGATATACAGTTTGAGCAATAATATCTGTAGTCTGTGTAATGATATTGCTGCTTTTCCATGAGGGTCTATTTAATCAGTATTGCTTAGCTGTGTGTGTGTGTGTGTATAAATATATATATATATATATATATATATATGTGACATGCCACAGTATGCAGATTGGACCCACCTTCCAAAACCCACATTCCAACAAAAGATATAAAATCAACCACAGACTTACTTGCACAAGTACGTATGTTATTTATATACTTGCTTGCCCGTGTGCAATGGTCTATGTCGGAAACACGACCACCACCTTCCGTGAGCGTATGGCCAACCATAGATTTGCTATCCGAGATGCCATTGATAAAGGAGACTCAGAACAGCCCGTAGCACGTCATTTTGCAAGGCGTAAACACAATCTGTCAAGTCTGAAAACAATGCTCATTGACCATATACCACCTCTACGGAGGGGTGGAAACAGAGCACAAAAACTGCTACGTCTGGAATCAAGATGGATATATACACTTGATACTGTGGCCCCGAAGGGTCTTAATACTATCTTGGATTTTACTCCTTTTTTTTGGCAAGTAAATGAGTTACTCTTGGATTCTATGTGCTATCATTAACCTTCTACGCATATGGCAAACTATGAAAGTATTGGCATATATAGATAACACTTGGACATTATGTGGTAAGATGCCCTTAGTAGTTTGGATCTGATTTTATCAAGACTGCAATAATTGCAATGACTATATGGACGCTTATTATACATCGATGTAGATGTGACAATGCCTGTGGATTAGATTAACTTCCATCGTGGTACCTCGATTTCAGATATGAGTTTCCCACCATACTTTTTGTTGGCTATGATGCATATATTTTGTAGAAATGTATCCATATGTATGTTGATAGATTTGATGTCAATATTCAATGTACATAGGACAGGTCCCCTACTGTTTTTAATGTTTTAGGTTTTTAGTTTAAGTATATCCCTTATTGTAAATTTATAATTAGACGCATTATAGGATACTACACACACACGGCACTACTGGATGGTTCTGTCGTGGATGTTTTCCCAACACGTGTACGATTTCTGACAGCTGTCAGATGTAGAGTGCAAGTGTCAATATTGAATCAGGAAGTGAGTAACAGGTGACAGTGACGTCACTGGAACACAGTGTGCTCCGTGGAACGCAAACAGCGTCGGAGTTCCGCTCAGCTGCTCAGCTGATGGGGATACGAAAATTAGACACTGGGTATATTAGGTGGTGTATACTGGGTTTTAGTAGGTAAGATTGTTTGGTTTTATGTTTGGCATTTGACAAAGGGACCAGTGTGGTCTCGAAACGTTTTGCTCTGCTTTTAAATTTTCTATATTAAATGTGAAGTTTTATCAAGACCAGTGAGTGCCTATTTTTGCAAAACTATATATATATATATATATATATATATATATATATATAAAAATATGAGCAGCTGGAGAGCACTCTCACTTCTTAGGTCAATCTGCCAGGGTGCATGCAGGAGTTGAATAATAAAAATGAACAAATGGCAGCACTCACTGGTCCTTTTATAGGTGCAATTTGTTTTGTGACGTTTCGGGGACCGTATCCCCATCATGAGGAAGGGGATACGGTCCCCGAAATGTCACAAAATAAATTGCACATTTAAAAGGACCAGTGAGTGCTGCCATTTGTTCATTTTTATTATATATATATATATATATATATATATATATTTACAAACGTGTTTGCGTGTGTGTGTATATATATATATATATATATATATATATATATATACACGTGTATGTGTGTGTATATCTATCTATCTATCTATATATATATATAAATATACACACACGTGTATGTGTGTGTGTGTGTATATATGTGTATATCTATATATATATTTTTTTTTTCACTCTCGTGCTGTGTACTTTTAACTTGTAATACCAGCGCTAACCTGGGAGCGATAATGTTTAACCTTGAACGCAGTTAGTGCTCAGGTCCGGAGCAATAGATATGTATCACTCCACTTGTAAACCTAGCCCTAAATAGGTCCTGTGGAGAACACTGACTGTTTAAAATGGCCAATTTACAGTTTATACTTTGCTTAGCTGAATCTGTTATATATTTTTTAATACTCTATAATAAGTTGTTTTTTTATACAGCATTACAAATAAGCTATATATCTTACTATAAATAATTTTTTATGGCAAATGATTTTTGGCCTAGGTGCAATAAAACCTGTTCATAAAAGTCATATCTTGCAGAAAAAAACTCACAGCAGCTTATCAAAATGAAAATGGTGCAAATCGTAAAGATTTGTACCCACCCACCCCTCATCACATCTGTGAGTTCTGAGCCATTCTCCATATAACTATCTGAGTTCTTCTGTGAAGGTTACCATTACAAATCAAACAAAATAAAAAAAAAACTCCCTCTATAACATATGCAAAAAGATAACTTCAAAACTGTTAAAGAAAAATAAAAAGATAAATAAATATGAGACAATCTTGTCAGCTTTGAAATAGTAAGACACATCTGTGAGGTTGTTTATGCGTCTTTATTGATTTTGTATGCTGGGCCTAAGTATACGTGAAAATCCTGATTACGCAGATAGAAGGCCTAAAACACTCACAGCCATCCTCTTAAAGGGCCATAATACCCAAATGTTTAAACACTTGAAGGTGATGCAGTATATCTGTAAAAAGCTGACTAGAAAATATCACCTGAACATCTCTATGTAAAAAAATAAATATATTTTACCTCAAAAGTTCCTCAGTAGCCACATCCCATTCTAAAGGATTTCTAAGCAGCATTTTAGTATGTCGCTCCCGGGACAGCTGAAGGGATGAGCCTCGTGCACTCTCATGTTATTTCCCTATTCAGTGTAACAATGAAATCTCATGAAAGTTAAGTCAAATCTCATGAGATCACAGTAAAAGAGTTCATGACCTCAGCACTGCTGATGCTGATTGTCTGCTGTTCATTTCTTCATTTTTATTTTTTTTTACCTGCAGCTGGGAGCAGCTGAGTATAACTTTTTACACAGAACTTACTCTGCTGAGCTGAGGAGATTGTGAGGTAAAATATTTTCCTTTTTTACATAGAGATGCTCAGGTGATATTTTCCTGTCAGCTTTTTACAGTTATACTGCATCAGTTTCAAGTGATTTAGCATATGAGTATTATGTCCCTTTAAGAGTCTATTTGTTAACTCTAGCGTTTTATGTTTGATGTGCGAGATATTGGGCACCTCACGCAAATGCAGATGCTAATGGCAGGAACACCCCATAACAAAACAGTGGTAAATATAGGGGAAGTGATATTCAATGAATTTCAAACATGACTTCTCCTATACAATGAGGCCCCTCGACAACCTCACTAGCATCTATGAATCAAAGCTATAGGTATTTAAACTTCTCCATGTGCAAGGGTGGAACTACCATTGGTGCAGCAGGTGCAGTTGCACCAGGGTAGCGAATCTATACATAGGTGTATGCAGAATGTGTATAATCGTAATGCAGGGGAGCCTATTATTAGTGCAGGTCCATCAAGCTATTATCAAAATCATTATACATAGTAACATGTATATTATTAGATGGCTTTAAACTAAAAAAAAAAAAAGTAAAAAAAAACATGCAATGCATTTCACAAGGGAACTTGCATTGATTGGATTGGAGCCCAATGTTTTTGCTTTCCCCGTTCCAGTATTCCGTGGCTTAATATTTTAGAATAGCCAAACTCATGTTATAATTAATGGATAATCTACTGGGACAAAATCCAATCATTTAGAATGAACAGCCTGTAATTGACATTCCGTCACAGAGCATGACCTTCCGACTGCCCCTTGTCCCTTAACAGTCCTCCCTATATAATTCAGCCAGCATCGACATACAGTATTGAAATGGCATATTTTCTCTGTCTGTCATGAAGGGAAAAAAAAAAAAAGATTAAGTATTGATCCATGCCTGGTAATGGTCCACATAGTTAATTTGTCACTCTTCTTTAACCCGTTAAGTACTTGGACATTTAAGAAATCTTACAAAAATTATTTTGCTTTCTAAGGTTTCTTGATAAATAGATTTTTTTTTAATAGGTGAAATTTGCCAAGTAAGGCAGTTAAATGCATTTAACCCATATAAAAAGACAAGTCCCTGCGCTCACAAGCTAAATATTATAGGATCTAGGAGTTATAAATAACTATCAAGTGTGTCAAGTGAATACTAAAATATAAATAAGTTAGAAATAGTTACAATTTAATAACATTATAAGGACAAAATATAAAATAACAAAATATATTTAGAAAAATTACCACCGGTGGCTAACGTTTAAAAAATGTGTATATATTTAGGCCAAGAAACGAATAAACCAGTAGAAGCTCTTTTCAGAGCTAAATTCGTAGGGTGATTCCTACAGCAAATGTCCCGGATAGAATAAATTAGGCAAAGTTGGAGATATCAACATGGAACGCTGAAAAAAGTTGAATATTCTTCAATAAAGTATTTACCTGTGATCGCTACTTTGCAGCTAACAGTTCAACCAATTTACAGATAGATGAGTAAGTCAGTAAGACAGTTTTGGTTCCCCCAAGTTTTATGGTACTTTGTTAGCCCAATATCAGTCGATTACCTTGAAATCAGACTCTCTGGCGTTGTACTTCTCCAACGCGCTGTTATCGGGGGATCACACTCCTCTCTGGTCAGTAGTAGTCACGTGACCGATATCCTCCAATAGTGATCCTATTTTGAGCTGTGTCAATCGCGGTAAATGCATTTAACCCATACTTAAAGAAAACTAAAATGTTCTGGTATGTTGCTTACAAATTTACATTTTTAGCGTTTTCAATATTTATGTATTGTTAATGATACTATTAATCTTTGATAGTATAAATCTAACACACATTAATGAATAGTATGAAGAATTCTGTTATTTATAGAGGGCTAGATTACAAGTTGAGCACAAAAAAAAGCTATATTTGAGCTCAACTTAGTAATACTAGAGCACGCAAATGTGCTCTTGTATTACAAGTGAGGTGCAATGTGAATGCGAGGTCCATGGAAGCATTGCGCTCACGAAAGCGAGCTTCCATAGGCTCCAATGGGAGCTTCGTTCTCATGTTGTGAGACACAGCAATGACGGCATGAGAACTAGCACAGCGTAGAAGGCAAGTGGCACAGTGATGAGTAGCAAATATAAATATATATGTATATGAATGAATGGTTAGACTCAGGTGTTTTTTTAAAGCTATTCCAATGACTAATAAAGCTGCCAATTGAATCAGAAAACATATTTGAATCTGAAAAAGGTATAACGTAAAAATCTAGTTAAACATACAAAAACTATAATCAACTGGCATACTGGAGGCTTTTTTATGTAGGTTTAGATTTTCAAAGACCTTTATGAGAACAAAAGATTCAGGGCAATGAAAAAGTAATAAATTACAGGTATTTAATTCAATATTAATAATTAATTTTGAATGTAGATTTCCCACTTAAAGGGTCATTAAAGTCACAAATAAACTTTCATGATTCAAATAGAGCATGCAGTTTTATACAACTTTACAAATTACCTCTAGCATCAAATTTGCTTTCATCTTTCACCTTTGTTGAAGAGCAGGCTCAGCAGCAGCAATGCACTACTGGGAGTCAATGGCAAAAGGCATATATATGTGCAGCCACCAATCACCAACTAGCTCCCTGTAGTGCTTTAGCTCTCCTGAGCCTACTTAGGTATACTATTCAACAAAGGATACCAACAGAACAAAGCAAAATTTAGAGGATCATTTGGGACATGTTAACAAAATGTTGAAGCAGTTGAAAGTGATGCAGCATAGCTGTAGAAAGTAATGCAGCTAAAAAAAAAAATCCCCTGGACATCTCTATAGAAAAAAGTAATATATTTTACCTCAAAATGTTATGAGTAGCCCACATCCCTTTGTAAAGCGATTATATGCAGCCAATCAGGATGCTAGTCCCAGGACTTGCAAGGGAGAGTGCATCTGGCATAAGTGAAATCCCATGAGATTACAGTAAATCAAAGTGGGACATCAACACAGCTGAAGCCGATTGGCTGTTTGTTTTCCTTTTTAAGACACGATGAGTCCACGGATCATCTTAATTACTAATGGGATATTCACCTCCTGGTCAGCAAGAGGAGGCAAAGAGCACCACAGCAGAGCTGTTAAAAAGCTCCTCCCTTCCCTCCCACCCCAGTCATTCTCTTTGCCTACGTTAGTGATAGGAAGTGGTAAAGTGAGGGTAAATATCTCTATTGGTGTGAATCCATGGGCTACTCATGGAGTAGAGTTAGGATTCCTAGAATTTTGTCCTTTCTCCAAGAGGGTTTGGACAAAGGTTTATCAACGAGTTCCCTAAAGGGGCAAATCTCGGCCTTATCTATTTTGTTAAAACGTCTGGTGGATGTTCAAGATGTACAATCATTCTGTCAGGCCTTGGTCAGGATCAGGCCTGTGTTCAAACCAGTTACTCCTCCTTGGAGTCTTAATTTAGTTCTCAATCAAGGGGCTTAGTTTGAGCCTATGTATTCCTTAGATATTAAGTTGTTATCTTGGAAAGTTTTATTTCTTGTTGCTAATCTATTTCTTCTGCTCGGAAAGTGTCAGAGCTCTCGGCATTACAGTATGAGTCTCCTTATCTTATTTTTCATTCAGATAAGGTAGTTTTACGTACTAAATTAGGATTTCTTCCTAAGGTTGTTTCTGCTCGGAACATTAATCAGTAGATTGTTGTTCCTTCCTTGTGTCCTAATCCTTCTTCTCAGAAGGAAAGACTTCTGCACAATTTGGACGTGGTCCGTGCTTTAAAGTTTTACCTGCAGGCGACTAAGGACTTTTGTCAGTCTTCTTCCTTGTTTGTGGTTTTTTCAGGAAAACGCAAGGGACAGAAAGCTACGGCTACTTTTCTTTCTTTTTGGCTGAAGAGTATCATAAGTTTTGCATATGAGACTGCTGGACAGCAGCCTCCAGAGAGAGTTACGGCTCATTCCATGAGGGCTGTTGCTTCCTCATGGGCATTCAAGAATGAAGCTTCTGTGGAACAGATTTGCAAGGCTGCAACTTGGTCTTTTCTTCACACTTTTTCAAAGTTCTATAAATTTGACTCTTTTGCCTTGGCTGAGGTTGCTTTTGGGAGAAAGGTTCTTCAAGCAGTGGTGCCTTCCGTTTAGGTTCCCTGTCTTGTCCCTCCCGTATCATCTGTGTACTCTAGCTTGGGTATTGAATCCCATTAGTAGTTAAGATGATCCGTGGACTCATCGTATCTTAAAAAAGAAAAGAAAATGTATGCTTACCTGATAAATGTATTTATTTTTTGACACGATGAGTCCACGGCCCGCCCTGTTCTTTTAGACAGGTTGTGGGTTATTGTAAACTTCAGACACCTCTGCACTTTAGCTTTCTCTTCCTAACTTCGGTCGAATGACTGGAGTGGGAGGGAAGGGAGGAGCTATTTAACAGCTCTGCTGTGGTGCTCTTTGCCTCCTCCTGCTGACCAGGAGGTGAATATCCCATTGGTAATTAAGATGATCCGTGGACTCATCGTGTCAAGAAAGAAAGAAATTTATCAGGTAAGCATAAATTTTCTTTTTGTAACATGCAGCAGACAGCAGCTGAAAGATAACTTTTCACAGAGAACTTACTATTGTGAGCTGAAGAAACTTTGAGGTAAAATATTTTCCTTTTTTACATAGAGATGTTTAAGTGACATCTTGTTAGATTTTTACGATTATGCTGCATCGTTTTCAAGTGATTTTGTGTATGGTAGAATATTATGTCCCTTTAATATGTATTCAAGTTTGATTTTAAACTAATTTTTTATTAAATAAAAATACATTCTAGTAAATTAAAATGTGAACTGAGAATGATAAAGAACTTGAACACTGAAAAAGGCTATGCAAACAGCCATGAAATGCTATTCAAAACAAGCAAGTGTTTTCTGATTAATTGGAACAGCAGTATTGCATTTTTCCCATACAAGGTTTTTCATGTTGCAATGCATCTGTCAATATTAAGATAAATGGTTCATCAAATGTTTCAGAATCTTAAACACTTGCAATGAAATTCTGATTTTAATGGACCCCAGTGAGTCCATAGTCACTGTCATCATTTGCCATAACTTAATAGTTTACAATAGCTAACACATTATAATTAAAAAAGACTTACTAATGTATTAATAAAATGCTCTAGGTTAAAAGGGGGCAGTAAGATGGGCATTTGAATTGAGAGAATGTCAATTACAGGCTGTTTATTCTAAATGATTGGTTTTTCCCTGTGGAACACTCAAAATGGGACATTTCAATGCCATTTATTAGAGTATTTAATTATTGTAAATAGGCCCCTTGTGTTTAACCCCAATAACTGTGTTAAAACAAATTTGTGCACCATGTGAACTGTCAAGATAGTCAGAGCTTGACTGGTAATCTGTGGTTTATGCCACTCCTGATCGGCTTACCAGCTGTGTCCTGATCCTGAACAGCAATGTGGGACTTTAAAGGGACACTGTACTGTAATTTATTGCTATAATGTGTTCCCAGTGACTTATTATACAAGCTTCAGAGTATTAGATTTATATGAAATTGCTTCTATAGGCTTATTTTTACAATTGAAAAACGTATTTTGCTGATTGAAAACATCACGGCCATTATTAAAAATTCAGTACCTAGGTTTTGTGTTTGTGTATAGAGATGGTGGTCTAAGATAATTAGGTCTGCTCTTTCGGCAGACTCAGACCATTTGGCTCAAATTAAAGGGAAATACATTATAAAGTACAGAGATTCTTTAACTGTGTGTTTAATCCCTTTATGGAAGGGGGGGGGGGGGGCATTTGTGCAATGCTGTAATAAATTAGAGGATATTATTATAGCATTGGAATTTGCCATGTATGGGTATTCCACAGGGACCAAATCCAATCATTTAAATTGAACAAGCTGTGATTTACATTCTTTAAAGAGCATGGCCACTTCTGACTGATCTATGTACCTTTACTCTTCTCTCAATATAAACCAACTGGCATTGACATACAAAATCAAAATTGAGTCATTTCTTTGACCCCTACTTATTAAGCCGTCGACTTTCTTGCATTCGACGGCACCAAGATCGCCTAACATCGCTGCCGCGGACCTGAATACGTTCGGCCAAAATTATCAAGAAAGCTGACAAAAAGCCGTGCACCAAGTACGGTGGGATGAGCAGCGGACTGTTGTTAACTAACAGTCATCGATCTCGCTGCTCATCGGCTTATTTGCAGCTTTCTTGGTACCCTGTCACTAAGCACCCACACTATACTATACTGTTTTACCCCCTATACCGCCGCTCCCAGAGCCCACCGCAACTCTAATAAATGTATTAACCCCTAAACCACCGCTCCCGGAGCCCACCGCCACCTACATTATATGTATTAACCCCTAAACCGCCGCTCCCGGCCCCCGCCGCAACTAAATAAAATGTTTAACCCCGAAACCGCCGCTCACGGACCCCGCCGCCACCTACATTAAATTTATTAACCCCTAATCTGACCCCCCTACACCGCCGCCACCTACATTAAATTTATTAACCCCTAAACCTAAGTCTAACCCTAACACCCCCTAACTTAAAGATAATTTAAATTAATCTAAATAAATATTCCTATAATGAAATAAATATTCCTATTTAAAACTAAATACTTACCTATAAAATAAACCCTAAGATGGCTACAATATAACTAATAGTTACATTGGGGGGTAGTTATCAAGCCGTCAACCTCAAATACGCTGGAATTCTGCAGCATATTTGTGGCGAGGCTGATTCGCCTTAGTTATCAAAGGCTACAGACCGGCAAAAGTAGAATTTTGTGACGTAAGCTTCGATCCGCCGGACTCAGTCCGACACGATCAATGCTTACGTCACTCCAGATGTTCCGCACACAAGTTCGGCACAATCTGACTACTTTTGCTAGTTAGCAAAAAACTAGCAGGTACGCTCGGCACTTTTCCGGCCCAGCGTACCTGGTTTTTAATCCGCCGCCCTGGAGGCGGCGGATCCCATAGGAATCAATGGGAGTCTGACCATAGCGAAAGTTCATGTTCGCTGCTGCCAGACATCCCATTGATTTCTATGGGAGCTGTCTACACCTAACACCCTAACATGTACCCCGAGTCTAAACACCCCTAATCTGCCCCCCCTACACCGCCGCAACTAAATAAAGTTATTACCCCCTAAACCGCCGCTCCCGAAGCCCACCGCAAGCTATAATAAACTGATTAACCCCTAAACCACCACTCCCGGACACCGCCACAACCTACATTATACCTAGTAACCCCTATCCTGCCCCCCTTATACCGCCGCCCTCTATAATAAAGTTATTAACCCCTATCCTACCGATCCCGGACCTCGCCGCAACAAAATAAATAGTTTAACCCCTAAACCGCCGCTCCCGGACCCCGCCGCAACCTATATTAAACTTATTAACCCCTAATCTGCCCCCCTACACCTATAATACATTTATTAACCCCTATCCTGTCCCCCCTACACCGCCGCCACTGTAATAAAATTATTAACCCCTAAACCTAAGTCTAACCCTAGCACCCCCCTAACATAAATATTAATTAAATAAATCTAAATAATATTTCTATTATTAACTAAATTAATCCTATTTAAAACTAAATACTTACCTGTAAAATAAACCCTAATATAGCTACAATATAAATAATAATTATATTGTAGCTATCTTAGGATTTATTTTTATTTTACAGGCAACTTTCAATTTATTTTAACTAGGTACAATAGCTATTAAATAGTTATTAACTATTTAATAGCTACCTAGTTAAAATAAACTGAAATTTACCTGTAAAATAAATCCTAACCTAAGTTACAATTACACCTAACACTACACTATACTTTAATAAATTAATCCTATTTAAAACTAAATACTTACCTGTAAAATAAACCCTAAGATAGCTACCATGTAATTAATAATTACATTGTAGCTATTTTAGGATTTATATTTATTTTACAGGTAACTTTGTATTTATTTTAGCTAGTTAGAATAGTTATTAAATAGTTATTAACTATTTAATAACTACCTAGCTAAAAGAAATACAAAATTACCTGTAAAATAAATCATAACCTAAGTTACAATTAAACCTAACACTACACTATCATTACATTAATTAAATAAATTAACTACAAATAACTACAATTAAATACAATTACATAAACTAACTAAAGTACAAAAAATAAAAAAAGGTAAGTTACAAAAAATAAAAAAAATAAGTTACAAACATTTAAAAAAATATTACAACAATTTTAAGGTAATTACACCTAATCTAAGCCCCCTAATAAAATAACAAATCCCCCAAAATAAAAAAATTCCCTACCCTATTCTACATTAAAAAAGTTCAAAGCTCTTTTACCTTACCAGCCCTTAAAAGGGCCTTTTGTGGGGTATGCCCCAAAGAAAACTGCTCTTTTGCCTGTAAAAGAAAAATACAACCCCCCAACATTAAAACCCACCACCCACATACCCCTAATCTAACCCAAACCCCCCTTAAAAAACCTAACACTAACCCCCTGAAGATCATCCTACCTTGAGTCGTCTTCACTCAGCCGAGCCACAGATGGAACCGAAGAGGAGATCCGGAGCGGCAGAAGTGATCCTCCAAGGGGCGCTGAAGAAGTCTTCCATCCGATGAAGTGATCCTCCAGGCGGCGCTGAAGAAGTCTTCCATCCGGGCGATGTCATCTTCCAAGCGGCGCTGAAGAAGTCTTCCATCCGATCGATGTCATCTTCCAAGCGGGGTCTTCAATCTTCTTTCTTCAGGATCCATCTTCATCCCGCCGACGCAGAACATCCTTCTTTCCCGACGGACTACTGACGAATTTTGGCTCCTTTAAGGGACGTCATCCAAGATGGTGTCCCTTCAATTCCGATTGGCTGATAGGATTCTATCAGCCAATTGGAATTAAGGTAGGAAAAATCTGATTGGCTGATTTGGCTGAAACGTAAAATTTTTCAAAGTTTTAGATTTCTCACTGAAATCATTTACAAACATTTTGTGCAATTATGGCACAAATGGTTGTAAATGCTTCTCTGGGGTCTCCTTTGTTCAAAAATAGCAGACATATATGGATTTGGTGTTGCTTTTTGGTAATTAGAAGGCCGCTAAATGCCACTGCGCACAACACGTGAATTATGCCCAGCAATGAAGGGGTTAATTAGGTAGCTTGTATGGAGTTTGCAGGGTTAATTTTAGCTTTAGTGTAGAGATCAGCTTCCCACCTGACACATCAGACCCCCTGATCCCTCCCAAAGAGCTCTCTTTCCTCCCCCACCCCAAAAATTGTCCCCGCCATCTTAAGTACTGGCAGAAAGTCTGCCAGTACTAAAATAAAAGGTATCCTTTTTTTATATATATAGCATATTTACATATGCTGCTGTGTAAGATTCCCCCCCTTAGCCCCCAACCTCCCTGATCCCCCCCAAAACAGCTCTCTAACCCTCCCCCTCTGCCTTATTGGGGGCCATCTTGGGTACTGGCAGCTGTCTGCCAGTACCCAGTTTGCATGTAAAAATGTTTTTATTTTATTTTATTCTTGGTTTTTCTGCAGTGTAGCTTCCCCCCCCCAGACTAATCCCCCACCCCCTCCCAGATCCCTTAGATGACTTTAAATCAGGGATTTTATCCCTCCTTTCTCCCCATAATAAAGAAAACTGTTTCTGTAGTGTAAGTGGTTCCCACCCGCTCCCTCCCCGTGCACGCGCCCGCCCACCACCCCCCGTGCACGCGCGCGCGCCAGTGCGCGCCCCCGGCGATACCGCCCCCGATCCCGCCCCCCTCTCTGACCAAGAAGCCATCGATGGCCGCCCACCCACCTCCCACTTCAGCTCCCACCCACCAACGAATGCGGCCATCGATGTCCGGTGCAGAGAGGGCCACAGAGTGGCTCTCTCTGCACCGGAGGGGTAAAAAATGTTATTGCAGGATGCCTCAATATCGAGGCATCCTGCAATAACCGGAAAACAGCTGGAAGTGATCAGGATCGCTTCCAGCTGCTTTCCACACTGAGGACGTGCAGGGTACGTTCTCAGGCGTTAACTGCCTTTTTTCTGAGGACGTACCCTGCACGTCCTCAGTCGTTAAGGGGTTAATATTTAAGTTAGGGGGGTGTTAGGGTTAGTGTTAGACTTAGGTTTAGGGGTAAATAAATTTATTACAGTGGCGGCGGTGTAGTGGGGGGCAGGATAGGGGTTAATAAATGTATTATAGGTGGCGACGGTGTAGAGGGGGCAGATTAGGGGTTAATAAGTTTAATATAGGTTGCGGCGGGGTCCGGGAGCAGCGGTTTAGGGGTTAAACTATTTATTTATTTGCGGCGAGGTCCGGGATCAGCAGGATAGGGGTTAATAACTTTATTATAGAGGGTGGCGGTATAGGGGGGGCAGGATAGGGGTTACTAGGTATAATGTAGGTTGCGGCGGTGTCCGGGAGCAGCGGTTTAGGGGTTAATACATTTATAAGAGTTGCGGCGGGGTCTAGGAGCTGCGGTTTAGGGTTTAATAACTTTATTTAGTTGCGGGGGGCTCCGGGGCGCCGGTATAAGGGGTAGAACAGTGTAGTTTAGTGTGGGTGCTTAGTGACAGGCTAGCAAGAATGCTGTCAAAAAGCCGAAGAGCAGCGAGATCGGATGAGTGATAACTATCACAGTCCGCTGCTCATCGCCCCGTACTTGGTGCGCGGCTTTTTGACAGCTTTTTTGATAACTTAGGCGAAATTTTGCAGGTCTGCGGCGGCAATGGTAGGCGAGCTTAATCGGGCGTATTGAACCGGCGAAGGCAGGAAAAGTAGACACGTTGATAACTACCCCCCATTGTATCTATCTTAGGGTTTATTTTTATTTTACAGGCAACTTTGTATTTATTTTATCTAGGTACAATAGTTATTAAATAGTTATTAACTATTTAATAACTACCTAGCTAAAATAAATACAAAGTTACCTGTAAAATAAATCCTAACCTAAGTTACAATTACACCTAACACTACACTATTGGAACGAAAAAAGCACAGAGCGCATCCACGACTCAAGGTGAATCAAAAAACAATTTATTCCAAGCAATTAATATGTTGCACTTACAAGAAGTATTAAAAAGTGACGCCTTAAACAAAACACTCCAACCAGTCAGTTCAATGAACTCAATTACTGTAGTACTTATCAGCCGGATGCTTCTACTAATTTAAAAACATGATTCTTAAAAACTGTAATGGGATACGAACTAACATAGGCCTATTACCATTAGCCCATATGAATTTAAATAATTAAAATACAATAAATACATGTTAATATTAAAACATCTGAAAAGCATCAACAATACAAAATTATTACATGAAACTATAAAATCAAAACTCACATATTTGTAAAATATCCCTATCAAAAAACCTCATCAAATCTAGAATTGATATTGTCCTCTCTATATTATAAATACCTGTGAATCAAGGTTAATGTATACTCCATTAACATGTGAATATACGATAAATGTTATCCTCTCTATATCCAACATGCCTGTAAATCAAGGTGAATAATTAATCCATTAAAAAAAGAATTTATAGTAGATATTATCCTCTCTATATCATAAATGCCTGTAAATCAAGGTCAATGTTTAATCCATTAGGAGTTAAACTGCCTAGCTCTTGTATCCATTTAGTTTCTTTTTGTCTGAGAGTGGTTAATCTTTGATGAGGATTAACACCTATTGGGACAATTTCCAATATACTGATTTTAAGGCTACTTGGATTTTGCTGATGATATACTCTAAAATGTTCTGAAACACTATGTGTTTTTAATCCATCTTCTATGTTTTTAATGTGTTCATAACATCTTCTCTTTATTTTCCTCTTAGTTCTACCCACATAGATCCTCCCACATTCGCAGGTAAGACCATAAACTACAAATGTGGAGTGGCAATTGCCTCTGGATTTAATAGGTACTCTCTTAGTACTGTTCCAGTTCATAATAAAGTCTTGATTCAAACTGTGAGAACACATACAGCAATTAGCCCTTCCGCATCTGAAAGTTCCTGGTTTATTTGTTACCCATAAGTCTAAGGTTCCTGAATTCTGCGATTTGTTCTTGGGGGGGCCTCCAATTTTCGAAGGGGCTAATATATTTTTTAAATTCCTGTTTCTTTTGAAAGTGACAATTGGTTTTTCTCCAATAATAGGTCCTAATATATTATCTGCTTTTAATATATCCCAATGTTTGGATAATGTTCTTTTTATAAAACCAGCACCTTCACTATAAGTGGTGATGAATCTCATATTATCTTCTCTACTACGTATATTAGCTTCCTCTTAGACTTTATTGGCTATTAGTAAATTCTTACGTTCACAAGTGGCATTTTCTTCTCTGGCCCTTATGACTAGATCTAAGTCATACTCTTTTTCTATTAATTTGTTTTGAAGAACCTCTGCTTCTGTCTGATAGTCCTCAATTTTTGAACAGTTTCGTCTAATACGACGAAACTGTCCAAATGGAATATTCTGCTTCCAGATCTTTAAATGTCCACTGTTGGCATTAAGGAAGCCATTGCTGTCAGTTGGCTTTCTATAATTTCTAACCATTACTGATTTGGAAGCAGAATCAACAAATAGGACTATATCAAGGAACTCAATACTAGTCTTAGACATCTTGTCCGTGAACGTGAGATTAAAATGGTTATTCCCAATATATTGTATAAATTTCTGTGCCTCACTGATGTCCCCTTGCCATATTATAACAATGTCATCGATATACCTATAGTATCTGACGACATTGTTAACATACGGTTTGTTGTGCCAAATCATTTCATCCTCAAATGTGGCCATGTATAAATTAGCGTATGAGGGTGCCATGGGAGTACCCATGGCCGTACCTTGTACTTGTTTATAATAAGAATTATTGAAACAAGAATAATTATTATTCAAAATGAATTTGATGCTATTTTCTAAAAAACCCAAATGTTTCTCAGACAATCCCACAGATCTCCCTTTATGACAAAACGCCTCCACCCCTTTGTCATGGGGTATGAGGGCCGCCACATCGCAGGTTATCCACACGTATGACTCTTCCCAATGCATACCTTCAAGTTTATTGATAATATCCGTAGTGTCTTTCACATATGATCTAATATTTTTCACTATAGTTTGCATGTAGTGGTCTACATATGTGGACAAATTGCTTGTGATGGAGTCTATCCTCGAAGCTTGGGTATATGGTAGAATACCGGAATTTTTGGAAAAGGGTTATAAATATATCTAAATTCCTCATTGTTGAGAATTCCGTCATTTTTAGCATCTGTTAAAAGTTTAAGTAAATTCTTATTGAGTTCTATTGTAGGATCCCCTCGAAGCTTAGAGTATGTGTTATGATCATTAAGGAGACGATTGGATTCACCTAAATAATCAACTCTATTCTGAACAACTATGGCCCCTCCCTTGTCAGCTTGCCTAATGGAAATGAGGTCATTTTCCTTGAGTCTATTTAAAGATAATCTCTCATCTTTATTTAAATTGTCCCTAAATTTGAATTTTTTAGAGTGTGCACCAGAATCAAAATATTTATTGAACTTGTTCGTTACTATTTTATTAAAGACCGGGATGCATTCTCCTTGTGTGTGGATTGGGTTGAAAGATGAAGGGCGCTTGAAGTTACTGTGCACAATGTCACTCTCTGCTTCATGAGTACTTAAATTCAATAATTCTTCAATGCCACTAACTGTAATCTCTAAATCACTGTCCCTTGTGTCTAATTGATCTAGTATATTAAGGGTATCTAAATCTTCTTTGTTAGATAAATTTATATTTTTAGGGACCACCGTGGCAGAGATATCTCCGTTACTCACATAACGTGTAATGGGAAGTTTAGCAAAATACCTTTTTAGGTTCAATTTTCTGATGAACTTTTGTAAGTCAATATAAGTTTCAAACTTGTTCGGAAGTTTCTTAGGTGCAAATTTAAGTCCTTTATTTAATAAAAGTACATCTTTATCATCAAGAGTAACATTGGACAGATTAACTATATTCTTCTTCGCCTTTTCTAATAGTTCCTTTTTTCCCTCTGTTTTTTTGGATCGTTGGCCCCCTCTCTTTCCTCGTTTAGTTCCCATTCTCTTGTGTCCCTGGGTCTCTTCCTGTTCTCTCTGTTCCCTATTACTAATGGGGAGTGCCCTTCTTTCAATTCCCAAGGAGGATGATATATTGGTTGTTGCTCTAAAAAATGAGGTTCATTCCACCTATTGCTAGTGGATCCTTGATCCGTGTTAAGAGCATCTTCCCTAGACCATATATTTGGATTATGAGGATTAGGATGATGGATTTGTGTACGATCCTGATTATATCTATAACCGCCCCTTCTTTGATTGTGTGATTGGCCTCTTCCTCTTCTGGGCTGGTTATAATTTCTGTTAGTATAATTATTTAAATACTCATTATTGTGATGTTCTTTGGGTCTTGCTCCCCTATCTACATCCTTTGCAATTTCATGCGGTGTACGGGTAGATTTTAAATGTTTATTTCTCTCATTACTGGCATCATTAGATGCACTAGCCTGCACCGAGTTATTTTGGACATTATATCCACCCTGACTACTCGTATTAGTATCTATATTTTCTGAGGATCTATTATTTCCTATTTGCATATGGTTCTGATACTGTACTCTTGTATAGTGGGATTTATTAGATTTATTCAATTTATTATAATCCTTTCCTTTTTTATAACTATACACTTGATCATTTTTATAATCTTCCAGATCACGTTTTAGTTTATCTGTCTTGAGGATTACTAGTTCTTTCTCTAATTTGGATATTCTATCCTTGATATCATAATCTATTTTCTTCCATTTCTCTTCCAATAAATATGGTATTATCTTATTATTAGCTTCCAAAATTTTTTCTTTTAGATTTTTTAATTTAAATTCCCTATATTTGATGAGGATTTTGATAAGCGTAATTGAACAGTCATGTAATGCTGTATCCCACTCAGTGGAAAATTCCACTTCATCTAATTTAAATGCGGGGAATTTTTTAATTCTAAGTCCCCTTGGGATAACATTGTGCATCACATAATTGTCCAACAAAATTAAATCATGCCATTCTTTTGCATCTACCGTTAATAATTTCTCTAAATCTCTGAATAAAGAATGAGGATTTTCCACACATTCATCACTATTACCTGCTTCTAACAAATTAATTGCTCTATTTCTATGTTGGAAATGAGTCATGTTTTCATTAGGGCCTGCTATACACTTTATAGTACTTTCAGCCATGCTGCTGTAATGGACCTACTGTTCAAAATACAAAACTTTACACAAAAATTACTGCGCTTGCTGTCTGTACAATTAGTTAACAAATAATTAATTAATTCACCCCAGAAGGAACTGGTGGTGAAAATACAACACTATGAGTGTATAATAAAGTAAATGTCAATATTGGAACTTCTAATACTAGTGTCAGACTTCAAAACCACACTCTATAATAATAATAGTTATCACAATCAATATAGTTGTTATTATATGTGTTATGATAAACAAGAAGAAGAACCAACAGGCATATCTTTCATGACTAAAGGAGTAGGGTAGAAATACCAATAATGTTACTGCCAATAGGACCTCTTCTATCCTCCCAGTGGATTTCTCCTTAATGATCGGAGTGGTGGTGCTGCTCCTTCACACAGGGCACTCAGGGGTGCGCTGACTTTGAGAACTGGAACGAAAAAAGCACAGAGCGCATCCACGACTCAAGGTGAATCAAAAAAACAATTTATTCCAAGCAATTAATATGTTGCACTTACAAGAAGTATTAAAAAGTGACGCCTTAAACAAAACACTCCAACCAGTCAGTTCAATGAACTCAGTTACTGTAGTACTTATCAGCCGGATACACTGTTCACACTCGATAACAAGAGTTCGTTATTTGCGGGCTGTTTCTCCCGGCTTGTCTCGGCTTGTTCGGCTTGTTCTGAATTCCAATGTGGCTACAGAAAGTAGTGATGACCAATTACGGGCTGCTCCTCCGTCTACGCGTTTCGTCCCGCCTATCAGGACTTTTTCAAGACCCAGAGATCAGCTAATCTTGTTCGTCGAAATCTTCCCTTATGTGTGCGCCCCTGACACACCTCCTACGTGTTGCGTGCTGGCTTAGTGGTTAGCTGGTTTTCACACCCCTCAAAACGGACCAATATGTGCTCCATACGTCAGAGTCTGATGTCCATAGAATGTCCCTGTATTCGTTTTATATAAATATATTGCACAGCGGTATTGCCTGAAACGATACTTAAATTATCATTTATAGGGATATTGCTTTCAGGGTGATAAAACATCCGCACCGGAGGGAAGGCATTATACACAAATAACATAAATCTTCATTCAGAGAAGTAGTGTATTTGATATTACACCCTATACACTGCTTCTACTAATTTAAAAACATGATTCTTAAAAACTGTAATGGGATACGAACTAACATAGGCCTATTACCATTAGCCCATATGAATTTAAATAATAAAAATACAATAAATACATGTTAATATTAAAACATCTGAAAAGCATCAACAATACAAAATTATTACATGAAACTATAAAATCAAAACTCACATATTTGTAAAATATCCCTATCAAAAAACCTCATCAAATCTAGAATTGATATTGTCCTCTCTATATTATAAATACCTGTGAATCAAGGTTAATGTATACTCCATTAACATGTGAATATACGATAAATGTTATCCTCTCTATATCCAACATGCCTGTAAATCAAGGTGAATAATTAATCCATTAAAAAAAGAATTTATAGTAGATATTATCCTCTCTATATCATAAATGCCTGTAAATCAAGGTCAATGTTTAATCCATTAGGAGTTAAACTGCCTAGCTCTTGTATCCATTTAGTTTCTTTTTGTCTGAGAGTGGTTAATCTTTGATGAGGATTAACACCTATTGGGACAATTTCCAATATACTGATTTTAAGGCTACTTGGATTTTGCTGATGATATACTCTAAAATGTTCTGAAACACTATGTGTTTTTAATCCATCTTCTATGTTTTTAATGTGTTCATAACATCTTCTCTTTATTTTCCTCTTAGTTCTACCCACATAGATCCTCCCACATTCGCAGGTAAGACCATAAACTACAAATGTGGAGTGGCAATTGCCTCTGGATTTAATAGGTACTCTCTTAGTACTGTTCCAGTTCATAATAAAGTCTCGATTCTAGACACTAGGGACAGTGATTTAGAGATTACAGTTAGTGGCATTGAAGAATTATTGAATTTAAGTACTCATGAAGCAGAGAGTGACATTGTGCACAGTAACTTCAAGCGCCCTTCATCTTTCAACCCAATCCACACACAAGGAGAATGCATCCCGGTCTTTAATAAAATAGTAACGAACGAGTTCAATAAATATTTTGATTCTGGTGCACACTCTAAAAAATTCAAATTTAGGGACAATTTAAGTAAAGATGAGAGATTATCTTTAAATAGACTCAATGAAATGACCTCATTTCCATTAGGCAAGCTGACAAGGGAGGGGCCATAGTTGTTCAGAATAGAGTTGATTATTTAGGTGAATCCAATCGTCTCCTTAATGATCATAACACATACTCTAAGCTTCGAGGGGATCCTACAATAGAACTCAATAAGAATTTACTTAAACTTTTAACAGATGCTAAAAATGACGGAATTCTCAACAATGAGGAATTTAGATATGTTTATAACCCTTTTCCAAAAATTCCGGTATTCTACCATATACCCAAGCTTCACAAAGATCCCACAAACCCCCCTGGTCGCCCGATTATTTCGGGGATAGACTCCATCACAAGCAATTTGTCCACATATGTAGACCACTACATGCAACCTATAGTGAAAAATATTAGATCATATGTGAAAGACACTACGGATATTATCAATAAACTTGAAGGTATGCATTGGGAAGAGTCATATGTGTGGATAACCTGCGATGTGGCGGCCCTCTACACCAACATACCCCATGACAAAGGGGTGGAGGCGTTTTGTCATAAAGGGAGATCTGTGGGATTGTCTGAGAAACATTTGGGTTTTTTAGAAAATAGCATCAAATTCATTTTGAATAATAATTATTTTTGTTTCAATAATTCTTATTATAAACAAGTACAAGGTACGGCCATGGGTACTCCCATGGCACCCTCATACGCTAATTTATACATGGCCACATTTGAGGATGAAATGATTTGGCACAACAATACGTATGTTAACAATGTCGTCAGATACTATAGGTATATCGACGACTTTGTTATCATATGGCAAGGGGACATCAGTGAGGCACAGAAATTTATACAATATATTGGGAATAACCATTTTAATCTCACGTTCACGGACAAGATGTCTAAGACTAGTATTGAGTTCCTTGATATAGTCCTATTTGTTGATTCTGCTTCCAAATCAGTAATGGTCAGAAATTATAGAAAGCCAACTGACAGCAATGGCTTCCTTAATGCCAACAGTGGACATTTAAAGATCTGGAAGCAGAATATTCAATTTGGACAGTTTCGTCGTATTAGACGAAACTGTTCAAAAATTGAGGACTATCAGACAGAAGCAGAGGTTCTTCAAAACAAATTAATAGAAAAAGAGTATGACTTAGATCTAGTCATAAGGGCCAGAGAAGAAAATGCCACTTGTGAACGTAAGAATTTACTAATAGCCAATAAAGTCCAAGAGGAAGCTAATATACGTAGTAGAGAAGATAATATGAGATTCATCACCACTTATAGTGAAGGTGCTGGTTTTATAAAAAGAACATTATCCAAACATTGGGATATATTAAAAGCAGATAATATATTAGGACCTATTATTGGAGAAAAACCAATTGTCACTTTCAAAAGAAACAGGAATTTAAAAAATATATTAGCCCCTTCGAAAATTGGAGGCCCCCCCAAGAACAAATCGCAGAATTCAGGAACCTTAGACTTATGGGTAACAAATAAACCAGGAACTTTCAGATGCGGAAGGGCTAATTGCTGTATGTGTTCTCACAGTTTGAATCGAGACTTTATTATGAACTGGAACAGTACTAAGAGAGTACCTATTAAATCCAGAGGCAATTGCCACTCCACATTTGTAGTTTATGGTCTTACCTGCGAATGTGGGAGGATCTATGTGGGTAGAACTAAGAGGAAAATATAGAGAAGATGTTATGAACACATTAAAAACATAGAAGATGGATTAAAAACACATAGTGTTTCAGAACATTTTAGAGTATATCATCAGCAAAATCCAAGTAGCCTTAAAATCAGTATATTGGAAATTGTCCCAATAGGTGTTAATCCTCATCAAAGATTAACCACTCTCAGACAAAAAGAAACTAAATGGATACAAGAGCTAGGCAGTTTAACTCCTAATGGATTAAACATTGACCTTGATTTACAGGCATTTATGATATAGAGAGGATAATATCTACTATAAATTCTTTTTTTAATGGATTAATTATTCACCTTGATTTACAGGCATGTTGGATATAGAGAGGATAACATTTATCGTATATTCACATGTTAATGGAGTATACATTAACCTTGATTCACAGGTATTTATAATATAGAGAGGACAATATCAATTCTAGATTTGATGAGGTTTTTTGATATTTTACAAATATGTGAGTTTTGATTTTATAGTTTCATGTAATAATTTTGTATTGTTGATGCTTTTCAGATGTTTTAATATTAACATGTATTTATTGTATTTTAATTATTTAAATTCATATGGGCTAATGGTAATAGGCCTATGTTAGTTCGTATCCCATTACAGTTTTTAAGAATCATGTTTTTTAAATTAGTAGAAGCAGTGTATAGGGTGTAATATCAAATACACTACTTCTCTGAATGAAGATTTATGTTATTTGTGTATAATGCCTTCCCTCCGGTGCGGATGTTTTATCACCCTGAAAGCAATATCCCTATAACTGATAATTTAAGTATCGTTTCAGGCAATACCGCTGTGCAATATATTTATATAAAACGAATACAGGGACATTCTATGGACATTAGACTCTGACGTATGGAGCACACATTGGTCCGTTTTGAGGGGTGTGAAAACCAGCTAACCACTAAGCCAGCACGCAACATGTAGGAGGTGTGTCAGGGGCGCACACATAAGGGAGGATTTCGACGAACAAGATTAGCTGATCTCTGGGTCTTGAAAAAGTCCTGATAGGCGGGACGAAACGCGTAGACGGAGGAGCAGCCCGTCATTGGTCATCACTACTTCCTGTAGCCACATTGGAATTCAGAACAAGCCGAACAAGCCGAGACAAGCCGGGAGAAACAGCCCGCAAATAACGAACTCTTGTTATCGAGTGTGAACAGTGTATCTGGCTGATAAGTACTACAGTAACTGAGTTCATTGAACTGACTGGTTGGAGTGTTTTGTTTAAGGCGTCACTTTTTAATACTTCTTGTAAGTGCAACATATTAATTGCTTGGAATAAATTGTTTTTTGATTCACCTTGAGTCGTGGATGCGCTCTGTGCTTTTTTCGTTCCAGTTCTCAAAGTCAGCGCACCCCTGAGTGCCCTGTGTGAAGGAGCAGCACCACCACTCCGATCATTAAGGAGAAATCCACTGGGAGGATAGAAGAGGTCCTATTGGCAGTAACATTATTGGTATTTCTACCCTACTCCTTTAGTCATGAAAGATATGCCTGTTGGTTCTTCTTCTTGTTTATCATAACACATATAATAACAACTATATTGATTGCGATAACTATTATTATTATAGAGTGTGGTTTTGAAGTCTGACACTAGTATTAGAAGTTCCAATATTGACATTTACTTTATTATACACTCGTAGTGTTGTATTTTCACCACCAGTTCCTTCTGGGGTGAATTAATTAATTATTTGTTAACTAATTGTACAGACAGCAAGCGCAGTAATTTTTGTGTAAAGTAACACTACACTATCATTAAATTAATTACCTTTGGCAAACTTTTGGGTAAATTTGTATTTATTTTAGCTAGGAAGTTATTAAATAGTTAATAACTATTTAATAACTATTCTTCCTAGTTAAAATAAATGCAAACTTGCCTGTAAAATAAAAATAAACCCTAAGCTAGATACAATGTAACTATTAGTTATATTGTAGCTGTCTTAGGGTTTATTTTATAGGTAGTATTTAGTTTTAAATAGGAATAATTTATTTCATGATAGGAATATTTATTTAGATTTATTTAAATTATATTTAAGTTAGTGGGTGTTAGGTTTAGGGCCAGACTTAGGTTTAGGGGTTAATAAATGTAATATAGTGGCGGCGACGTTGGGGGCGGGAGATTAAGGGTTAATAAATTTAATGTAGGTGGCGGCGGTGTAGGGGGGTCAGATTAGGGGTTAATAAATTTAATGTAGGTGGCGGCGGTGTAGGGGGGTCAGATTAGGGGTTAATAAATTTAATGTAGGTGGCGGCGGTGTAGGGGGGTCAGATTAGGGGTTAATACATTTAATGTGAGCGGCGGTTTAGGGGTTAAACATTTTATTTAGCTGTGGCGGGGTGGGGAACAGCAGTTTAGGGGTTAATACATATAATGTAGGTGGCGACGGTATGGGGGGGCAGATTAGGGGTTAATAAGTATAATGTAGGTGACGGTGGGCTCCGGGAGTGGCGGTTTAGGGGTTAAACACTTTATTTAGTTGTGGCGCTGTAGTGGGGGCAGATTAGGGGTGTTTAGACTCGGGGTACATGTTAGGGTTTTAGGTGTAGACATTCCCATAGGAATCAATGGGATATCGGGCAGCAGCGAACATGAGCTTTCGCTGCTGTCAGACTCCCATTGATTCCTATGGCATCCGCCGCCTCCAGGGCGGCGGATTGAAAACCAAGTATGCTGGGCCGGAATAGTAGCGAGCGTACCTGGTAGGAATTTGATAACTTCCAAAAGTAGTCAGATTGTGCCGAACTTGCGTTCAGAACATCTGTAGTGACGTAAGCATCGATCTGTGTCGGACTGAGTACGGCGGATCGTATGTTACGTCACTATATTCTACTTTTGCTGGTCTCTAGGGTTTGATAACTACGGCGAATCAAGCTCGCCACAAATGCGCTGCGGAATTCCAGCGTATTTGCGGTTGACAGCTTGATAAATAGAGGCCTTTATCTGTTATGAAGCAATAAGTATTTATTCAGGCCTGTTAAAGTCTCCTTAACCCCTTAGTGACCACAGCACTTTTCAATTTTCTTACCGTTTGGGACCAGGGGTATTTTTACATTTCTGCGGTGTTTGTGTTTAGCTGTAATTTTTCTCTTACTCATTTACTGTACCCACACATATTATATATTGAATTTCTAAAGATACCATTATTTTCATCATATCTTATAATTTACTATACATTTTTTTTTAAAAATTGAAAAAAACACACTTTTTCTAACTTTGACCCCCAAAATCTATTACAAATCTACAACGACCAAAAAACACCCAAGCTAAATAGTTTCTAAATTTTGCCCTGAGTTTAGACATACCCAATGTTTACATGTTCTTTGCTTTTTTTTGCAAGTTATAGGGCAATAAGTACAAGTAGCACTTTGCTATTTCCAAACCTTTTTCCCCCCCAAATATTAGCGATAGTTACATTGTAACACTAATACAGTATCTGTCAGGAATCCATGAATAACCCTTCATATGTATACATTTTAGAGACATCCTAAGGTATTAAACTTGGGGTATTTTAACTCTTTTCATGCAACCATTTTATCACCAATATATGACAAAGTTTGAAAAAAAAAAGTGGTGATTTTTTGACAAAATAGCAATTTAAGAATACATTTACTGAGAATGTTAAGGGTTACTGCCAAATAACACCCCAATATGTGTTTAGCAACATCTCCACCTGATACCACCCATGAATAGGTTTGTCGGGTTCTCAGGGGGCTAGAAGCCCTTATTTTTAGGGGCGCATTCCAGTTTTCCAACTTGGAATTTTCATATCTGTCATCATGTACCCATGTCCTATTTGGGACATTTGTGAAGCCGGCCAATGTAAATAACCCCCATCAAACCATATATTTTTGAAAAGTAGACACCCTAGGGTATTTGAAATGCTGGAATTTTAACACTTTCCATGCACTAATTCAAACACCTGTCTGTCAAACTTTTAGGTAGTCCTGTTTTTGTTTTATTATTGTACTTTAGACATGGATTCTCAGTTCCTGTTATGTGTTACTGACAAAAAACACCTCAGTATGTGTTCAACAACATCTCCTGAGTACAGTGATACCACCCATGAATAGGTTTGTCAGGTTCTCAGGGGACTAAAAGGTCTTATTTTTAGAGGGCACATTCCAGTTTTCCAACTTGGAATTTTCACATCTGTCAACATGCACATATGTCCTATTTGTTACATTTCTGAAGCCGGGCAATGTAATTTACCCCTATTAAGCCATATATTTTTTAAAAGTAGACACCCTAGGGTATTTGAAATGCTGGTATTTTAACACTTTCCATGCACTAATTCAACCACCAGTCTTTGTCAAACTTTTGGGTAGTAATTTTTTGTGTTATTTTTCACACACGTAATTTAGGCATGGATTCTTAGTTCCTGTTATGTGTTACTGCCAAAGAAGACCCCAATATATATTCAGCAACAGTGATGCAACCTATGAATAGATTTGTTGGCTTGTTTGGGGGATGCAATGCCAAACTTGTTTGTGCTTTTTTTCACATTTAACATATCTTCTTTGCCTATCTTCTTTTTGGGGGCCTTTTTACATATCCCAATTTATTTGCTTGCCATGAATGTGCATATATTTGAAAAGTTGACACCCCAATGTATATGGAGTGTTTTAATGCTTTTTTTTTTTTTTTTTTTTTTTTTAAATTTCTTTTTATTGAAGAGACATGGGAAAAAGACAACATATTCATTTGCATTCAGATTAGGATTACAGAGAATAAGTTACAATCAGATTTCTAGCATTATATGCATCAATATACAGTATTCGCATATTTTTGAGAAAGATGGGGATACTTATGCAATTAGAGGTACCTAAAGCTTGTTCAGACATCTTCTTATGTTGCACCCATGTCCCTAAATTTTATAATATAAACAAAACTAAGCTAAACTAAATAAAACCCAAACTAAACACTGACTAAAATAAAACAAAACAAAACCAATCCCATCTCCCCCCAAGAACATGGATATGTATATTTTGCACCCTGTAGAGCAGATTGGTAGTGTGGTCTCATAAGTAAAGGTTCAGGGCAATAGTGAATAATAGTGTTGCGCGAGTTTTGGGCAACTCGAGATACACCACAGCCCGTGCCTCGTGGACCAGGGGGAGGGAAACCCTTCTTTAACCAGAATCTTTGTGTTAGATCAAAGGGAATTTTTGGGGGTTAGGTAAATAAGAGATAAAAAGATAAAATGCTGAGGACTTATAGGAATAATACAGTTGGAAGCTGGAAGTTTTACCTCTGTAATTATGCAATGGGAGACATCCAGGGGGACAATACTTCTAAGAATGTATAGGAAAAGAAAACTTTTTGCAGCTTTAAATATATAGATATGCCCAAGTGGGATGTTGACTGTTTGGCCTGTATTTTGTACTGTCAGCAGGATAAATGGGTATTACAGATGGGTTGGGCCTACAAATGCAGCCGTCAAGTGATTAGTGTTTTACTGCCATAGAAGCTAGAAAAAGGGGGGGGGGGACATGGGGGGGGGCCCAACTGCTAACAATGTTGTTACCCTATCAAACAGAGCTATGAGACATAGGAGTAAGACAACATATACATTTGCATTCAAAGTAAGATTACAGAGAATAAGTTACAATCAGAGTTCTAGATTAAAGGCTACATTATAAGCATCGATATACAATATTCGCATAGTTTGAGAAAGATACTTATGCATTTGAAGGTACATGAAACTTGTTCAGGCATCTTCTTATGTTGTACCCATGCCCCTAAATTTTATAATATCAACAAAACTAAACTAAACACCGACTAAAACAAACAAAACCAATCCTATCACCCCCCAAGAACATGAATATGTATATATTGCACCCTGTAGAGCAAATTGATAGTGTGGTCTCACAAGTAAAGGTTCAGTGTCATAATGAATACTGGTATTGTGCGAGTTTTGGACAATTTGAGGTACATCTCAGCTCGTGCCTTGCGGGCCAGGAGGGGGGGGGGGTTTAAAGAGTGAGGAAGTAAGGACCATTCCTTAACCAGAAACCTTGTGGTGGATCAAAGGGAATTTTATTTTTATTTTTGGGGGGCTAGGAAAATAAAGAGATAAAGGATAATGTGCTGGGGACTGTAGGAATAATATAGCTGGGAGTTTTACCTCTGTAGTTATGTAGTGGGAGACATCCAGAGGGACAATACTTCTAAGAATGTATAGGTAATAGGAACGTTTTGCAGCTTTAAATATATAGATATGCTCAAATTGGGATTTTAACAACTTGGCTTGTAGTTTGTATTATCTGCGGTATGAATGGGTACCACAGAGGGGTTGGGCCTACAAATGCAGCAGTCTAGTGATTAGTGTTTCACTGCCATCGAAGCTAGAAGGTGAGGGGTGAGGGGCGTGGGATGGGGGATGGGCTCCCTGCCCAACTGTGAACAATACTATTACCCCATCCAAGAAAGTTATACCTGGAAGATAAAATAACAGATTATCCCTAGTTTCAGTCTCAACCCATGCTGTTGCAAATAATCAGATGTAGTGAACAAATGCAGTAAACAGACAGTGAATAAAATCTAACCGGCTTTAAAAAAGAGGAAAAAAAAAAAAAAAAAACTAACGGTGAACCGTCTCCATTATAAATCAACCAATTGACAAGGTTATTGCAATGCACAATTCTCATTCGAACCCTGTGACACATAAAATGGTTCCAGGCATGTTATGTCTAACTACCGTCTGTGTAAGGTACCCTGAAAGACTAAAAGCATTAATGGCGGACAGTTTGGAAGTTACACTGCAAGCTCAACAGCAAGGTGCTATTGGGGCCAACAGAGTATCACAAAGTCACAGTTGTCAGATTTTTATGCCCCAGTTTGAGCAAACATAACACTCCCTGGACATTACAAACAATATCAAGGACATTTAAACAGGTACCGGATTAGGCAAGTTCAAATAGTGTGGCGGAGTAAGGTGAGACAACCTGCCGACAAGACCGACACACAGCACTGATCGTAAATTGTTCCAGACCCATATTTTTCACTGCAGTGGATCTGTATGAAGTGGGGGCCGGGCATGCTGATACATGAGACTGTCCAAGAAAGCGACATTAACCTATGCCTCTTGCGTCTCGAGTGAGTCCGAACATTCCCAAGGAGCAGCAGTCAGGCAGCAGGTCAGCACGGTAGACTGGGCAGCATATGAGAGGTCTTTGCAGGCTCCATTGTAGCATCCGTCGGTACAGGCAGGTGCAAGGACAATCTAGGGTATTAATCCAAGAGATCCAGGTGGTTAATGGGTGCTGAGCTGATGGGTCTGCAACCGGCTTTATCTCAATAGCACACTGTAGCTGGGTCATTGCTAGCAGCGAGTGGGATCGGAACCCACTGACATCAATGGCTGTCTCTTCGATCCCTCTTTGTGTGGTCCCTGATGTGCCTCAGGGGTCATGCAGGCATGAATGCAAATGGGCTCCGCTGGGAAGCGGCGCCATTTTGGGCTTACATGCGAGAGATCCACGGCCTGAGTTTTGGCAAGTAGAGTTTGCAGGGTAGATTCCAGCTTGTTTAGCGCTGGCAGAAACAAGCCCTGTATGGCAATTAGAATGCCCTTGCTTTGAGAGTCTATAGAGTCTATTATGAGCTGGGAAGTTTCCATGCTTGTTTCTTTTTCCTCAGCTGTGTTGTGAACAGTACGTACCACAGCTCTCTCTTCCTCTCCAACTTTCCGTCGTTCCGGGGGCCAAGAGTTGTAAAGCTTGATCCTTAGAGATGCCCGAACAGCTGAATCTGTTAAGGGCCAGCAGGATGGCGGAGATTTAGTCCTAGAATAGGAGAAAATAACTTGGTCTCAAGCAGAGCAGTTCCTACTTGCGACCATGTTGCTAAGCCTCCCACCGGAAGTCTTCGTTTTAATGCTTTTTATGCAACTGTTTTAGCCAAAAAAAATAGAGAAAGTGTATGGTGTTTTTTTTTTTTTAGTTTTAATTTTCACACACACATTGCTTTTTTACTATTATTTAGGAGAGCTTGTTGTAAGTTATTGCAAGAAAACACTTCAGGTTGTTTTCTGTAAGACCTTCTGAGTACACCCATGCCCCCATGCATAGGTTTGCCAGGATTTTGGGAAGGTTCAGTTACAATTGTATGACTTGTAATGTGAGTTGAAAGTGAGTATTTCTTCTGATAGGCCTATCTTTAGTTTGGGGCCTATTGCATATCCCAGTTTTATTTATTGCCATGAAAGTGTATGTATTTGAAACGTTGACACCCCAAGGTATTGTATATGGAGTGCTTTGATGCATTTGATGCAACCGTTTTAGCCAAAAGAAATTGGAGAAAGTGTATGGTGGTATTGTTTTTAATTTTCATTTTTACACACACATTGCTTTTTGACTAGGATTTAGAAGAGCTTGCTGTAAGTTATTGCAAGAAAACACTCCAATAAGGTTTGACAGGGGTATTGGTAAAATACAGCACCAATTTTAGAACTTATAAAAAATAGAACAGTGACATTTAAAAATCGGGCACAGTAAAAGTAAAAAAACAAACAAACTCAGTAACAGTAAACGTAACAAACCCCCCCAAAAAAACACAACGGCAAATGTAATTTTTTTTTAAAAAATTTACCAGTGTGTGATACCGCTTGAAGCAGTCCCCAATGCAGAGTCCAGGCTGTCCAGGGCAATCAGGACAGTAAAAGGGGGTGTCCCTTCTCTGCCCCCTCTTGGTACAGACTCTGCATTTTTTCTGAGGATTCTGCTTTGCCGCAGTAGGGGGATTTTGAAAATAAAATGAGTAGCTCCAACTCTGCTCTTTCCCATCACCGCCCGGTGAGCAGGTGCATCTTGGTACCAAATCCCCAAAATTATCTGGAGCTGAAACTGTAGAAACTGTAAAAAAGTCTGTTTCATTCCGGGGTTTGCTTTTTTGAACAACAAAAAAGCGTTGTGGGTTGCAATCTGCATTAAGTAAATTGCAACCTTTTTGTACCTAGCCCTTGTCTTCCGCATAATTAGGTAGGGATGCAGCAGCTGATCTGCCAGATCAACCCCACCCATATGCCGGTTATAAGCCTTGATGCATACTGGCTTCCTTATGCTCTCAGCTCTGCCACGTACAGAGGCCTCCACAGTCCTCTCATTGTGGATGGAGGTAAGAAGGTGCACATCCTTTTTTGTCTCTGTACTTAACTGCCAACAGCTTCTCTTGGCGCATAGCTGAAGTCTACCCCCTTGAGAGCCGGTGCGTGCAAGTTGTCCTGGGAAATCTGCACATTCTTTCTAATTGTACCGCAAGCTACTGTATCAAAACAATACAGTAGCTTGAGCAAAAGGACACTTGTATAGAAATTGTCTAGATACAAGTGGTACCCTTTGTTAATCAGGGGTAGTATCAGGTCCCAGACAATCTTGCCAGTGGTTCCCATATGTTCTGGGCAACCTGGAGGGTCAAGGTGGATATCCTTTCCCGTGTACACCCGGAAGGCCTGAGTATACCCAGACTCGCTCTCACAGAGCTTATACACCTTTACTCTATACCTGGAGCGCTTCGAAGGAATATACTGCTTGAATCCCAGCCTTCCCTTATACTTCATCAGGGATTCATCCACACATATATTCTTTCCAGAGGTATAAGCCTCTGCAAACCTGGCAGCAAAGTAATCAGGGGGCGGATTTTATATAGCCTGTCAAACTGGGGATGCTCCCTAGGGGGACACAGGCTGTTGTCACTGAAGTGCATGAAATGTAGAATCATTTCATACCTCTTCCTCGACATACACTGGGAGAAATTGGGGGTAGAGCAGATAGGGTTACTACTCCAGTAGGAGCGGATGGAGGGTTTCTTTATTATGCCTATCAGCATAGTCAATGCCCAGAATGTTTTAAATTCTGGCACTTCGATGGGGGCCCATTGCTGCTTTGCCAAATATGAGTCAGGCTTTGCAGCATGGAACCGATGGGCATATAAATTAGTTTGGTCACCAATGTTCCCCAATACATCATCGCCCAGAAACACCTCCATAAACTGTTGGGCGTAAAACCTGCCACATCCACATTTATGCCAAGATTTGCTCTGAATAGTGGGATATCTGGCCTCTGGTGATTAGGCATTATCCACCCTTCAGCAGCAATGGCAGCTGGAGCAGCATGTCTCCTTCTTGCAGGGGGGCTAGCAGGGGGGCTAGCAGCCACAGATACATCACTATCAGTTGAGACTGTATCTAATGATGTATCTGAGCATATGGCAGGGTCAAAATTGGGGTCTTAGGTCAACATAGAGGTGTCTGACTCTGACCCAAGTATATGGCATATGCCTTCTCAGCACTATATGTTCTCTGTGACATGATTTATTTGTATCTGTCACAGAGAAAGAAAATAACTACAAAAAATAAACACAACATTTAAATTTAAATTAATTAAATAGCTCCGAAAAGAGCCTTTTGGTCGCATAAAAAATTACTTTAAAAAAATTAACCCCTAAAAATTGCAAGCTAGGGGTTAATGACTCTGAAAATGGCCTTTGGTTCTCACAATTAATTTAAACTAGCTTTGGGCCTCACAAAAAAATTAATAAAAAAAAATTAACCCCTAAAATAATGCACAGAGCAAAAAAGTGCTTTTGTGCAAGAGCCAGTGATTTATAGTGATCACTGGCAAGCTAGGAGTTAATGGCTCTGAAAAGGGCCTTTGAGTCTCACAAAAAAATACTAAAAAAAATAATTAAACCCTAAAAAAAATGCACAGAGCAAAAAATATAATGTAAGAACTTACCTGATAAATGTATTTATTTCATATTGGCAAGAGTCCATGAGCTAGTGATGTATGGGATATACAAAGAGTATATTCCATATGTTACTAGTAAAGAATAAAAAAGCATACAAAAAGAGGAACTGGAAATAAAATTGTGTTTTCTATACAAAAATCATAACCACCATAAAAAGGGTGGACCTCATGGACTCTTGCCAATATGAAAGAAATGAATGTATCAGGTAAGTTCTAACATAAATTATGTTTTCTTTCATGTAATTGGCAAGAGTCCATGAGCTAGAGATGTATGGGATAGAAATACCCAAGATGTGGGAGACGACAGAAGAGTCACTAGAAAGGGAGGGATAAAATAAAAACAGCTATTTCCGCTGAAAAAACTTAAATCCACAAAAAAATAAGTCTTTCTCATAAATTTCACATACATTTCAAGAAAAAAACATAAATCATAAGCAGAAGAATTAAACTGAGACAGCTGCCTGAAGAACTTTTCTACCAAAGACTGCTTCAGAAGAAGCAAATACATCAAAATAGTAACATTTTGTAAATGTATGCAAAGAAGACCAAGTTGCTACTTTGCAAATCTGATCAACCGAAGCTTCATTCTTAAAAGCCCAAGAAGTGGCAACTGATCTAGTAGAATAAGATGTAATTCTCTGAGGCGGAGACTGTCCCACTTCCAAATAAGCCTTGTGAATCAAAAGCAATAACCAAAATGCCAAAGAAATGGCAGAGGCTTTTTGACCTTTTCTAGGACCAGAAAAAAACAACAAATTGAGTAGAAGTCTTCCTGAAATCTTTAGTAGCTTCGACATAATTTTTCAAAGCTCTTACAACATCCAAAGAATGTAAAGATCTTTCAAGAGTTTTCTTGGGATTAGGACACAAGGAAGGAACAACAATTCCCCTACTAATGTTGTTGTCACAACCTTAGGAAGAAATTTAAACGAAGTCTGCAAAACAGCCTTATCCTGATGGAAAATCAGAAAAGGAGACTCACAAGAGAAAGCAGACAATTCGGAAACTCTTCTAGCTGAAGAGATAGCCAAAAGAAACAACACTTTCCAAGAAAGTAGTTTAATATCCAAAGAATGCATAGGCTCAAAAGGAGGAGCCTGCAAATCCTTCAAAACCAAATTAAGACTCTAAGGAGGAGAGATTGATTTAACAACAGGCTTGATATGAACTAAAGCCTGAACAAAACTGTGAATATCAGGAAGTTTAGCAATCTTTCTATGAAATAAAAAAGAAAGAGCAGAGATTTGTCCCTTCAAGGTACTTGCAGACAAACCTTTATCCAAACTATCCTGTAGAAACTGTAAAATTCTAGAAAAAGTAAAAGAATGCCAAGAGAATTTATGAGAAAAACCATGAAATATAGGTTTTCCAAACCCGATAATAAATCTTCCTTGAAACAGACTTACGAGCCTGTAGCATAGTATTAATTACTGAGTCAGAGAAACCTCTATGACTAAGTACTAACGTTCAATTTCTATACCTTCAATTTTAGGGATTTGAGATCCTGATTGAAAAACGGCCCTTGAGACAGAAGGTCTGGCTTAAAGGAAGTGGCCAAGGTTGGCAACTGGACATTCGGGCAAGATTTGCATACCAAAACCTGTGAGGCCATGCTGTTGCTGTCAGAAACACATGCGATTGTTCCAATATATGTTCCAATATGATCTTGGAGATCACCCTTGGAAGAAGAACTAGAGGCGGAAAAATGTAAGCAGGTTGGTAAAACCAAGGAACTGCTAAAGCATCCACCATCTCCGCCTGAGTATCCCTTGACCTGGAAAGGTACCTGGGAAGCTTCTTGTTTAGATGGGAAGCCATCAGATCTATTTCAGGGAGACCCAACATCTGTACAATCTGACAAAATACATCTGCATGGATAGACCACTCCCCAGAATTTAAAGACTGACGACTGAGATAATCCGCTTCCCAATTGTCTACACCTGGGATATGTATCGCAGAAATTAGACAGAAGTTGGATTCTGCCCAAGAAAGTATCCAAGATACTTCTTTCATCGCTAAAGGACTGCGAGTCCCCCCTTGATGATTGACATATGCCACAGTTGTGATATTGTCTGTCTGAAAATAAATGAATGATTCTCTCTTCAATAGAGGCCAAGCCTGAAGAGCCCTGAAAATAGCACAGAGTTCTAAAATATTGATTGGTAACCTCGCCTCTTGAGGATTCCAAACTCCTTGTGCTGTCAGAGACCCCCAGACAGCTCCCCAACCTGTGAGACTTGCATCTGTTGAAATCACAGTCCAGGAAGTACGAACACAAGAGGCCCCTTGAATAATTCGATGATGGTCCAACCACCAGGGCAGAGAGAGTTGAATGTTGAGATTTAAGTATATCAACTGTGGTATCCGAGTATAATCCCTGCACCATTGATTCAGCATGCAAAGCTGCAGAGGTCTCATATGAAAACGAGCAAAGGGGATCGCATCCGATGCTGCAGTCATGATACCTAAAACTTCCATGCACATAGCCACTGAAGGGAATGATCGAGACTGAAGGTTTCGACAGGCAGAAACCAATTTCATTTGTCTCTTGTCTGTTAAAGACAGAGTCATGGACACTGAATCTATCTGGAAACCTTAAAAGGTGACCCTTGTCTGAGGAATCAAGAAACTCTTTAGTAAATTGATCCTCCAACCATGTCTTTGAAGAAACAACACAAGTTAATTTGTGTGAGATTCTGCTAAATGAAAAGATTGAGCCAGTACCAAGATATTGTCTAAATAAGGAAACACAGCAATACTCTGCCCTCTGATTACAGATAGAAGGGCACCGAGAACCTTCGAAAAGATTCTTGGAGCTGTTGCTAGGCAAAATGGAAGAGCAACAAATTGGTAATGCTTGTCTAGAAAAGAGAATCTCAGAAACTGATAGTGGTCTGGATGAATTGGAATGTGAAGATACGCATCCTGTAAGTATATTTAGGACATGAAATGACCTTGCTGAACAAAAGGCAGAATAGTCTTTATAGTCACCATCTTGAAAGTTGGGACCCTTACAAACTGATTCAAAAACTTCAGATCCAGAACTGGTCTGAAAGAATTTTCCTGCTTCGGGACAATAAATAAATTTGAATAAAAACCCAGACCCTGTTCCAGAATTACTCCTGAAAGCGCTAGATCTGAAACACGCTTTAGAAAAGCCTGAGCTTTCATAGGATTTGTTGGAACATTAGAGAGAAAAAAATCTTCTCACAAGAGGTCTTATTCTGAAACCTATTTGATATCCCTGAGAGACAATATTCTGAACCCAATGATTCTGAACGGAACCTTCCCAAACGTCTTACGTCTTGAAATAATTTCAATCTGCCCCACACCAGCAGAACTGGATCGAGGGCTGCACCTTCATGCAGTCTTGGGGGCTGGCTTTGGTTTCTTATAAGGCTTGGATTTAAATATTCCAACTAGAGAATGGCTTCCAATTGGAGCCAGAGTCCTTAGGGGAAGGATTGGTTTTCTGTTCTCTATTCTGACGAAAGGAACAAAACCGATTAGAAGCTTTAGATTTGCCCTTAGACTTTTTATCTTGACGCAAAAAAACTCCCTTCCCCACAGTAATAGTGGAAATAATAGAATAAAACTGGAAACCAAACAAATTATTACCCTGGAATGATAGAGATAGTAACCTAGATTTAGATACCATGTCAGCATTCCATGATTTGAGCCATAAAACTCCTCTAGCTAAAATTACCAAAGACATAGATTTAACATTAATCTTTATGATATCAAAAATAGCATCACAGATAAAATGATTAGCATGTTGAAGCAAACGAACAATGCTATGAAAATCAGAGTCTTTTTCCCATTGTGCTAAGCTATCCAACCAAAAATTTGATGCAGCCGCAACATCAGCCATAGAAATGGCAGGTCTAAGAATATAGCGAGAATGCAAATAAGCTTTCCTTAGATAAGATTACATTTTCCTATCTAAAGGATCATTAAAAGAAGTACTATCTTCCATAGAAATAGTAGTACGTTTAGCAAGAGTAGAAATAGCCCCATCAACCTTAGGGACTTTTTCCCAAAACTCTTATTTAGCCACTGGCAAAGAATACAACTTTTTAAACCTTGAAGAAGGAACAAAAAAAGTACCAGTCTTAGACCATTCCCTAGCAATCACATCAGAAATAGCATCAGGAACAGGAAAAACCTCAGGAGTACTCACAGGAGGTTTATAGACAGAATTTAAACGTTTACTGGATTTATTATCAAGAGGACCAGACTCTTCAATATCCAAAGTTATCAACACTTCTTTTAACAAGAAACGAATATACTCAATCTTAAAAAGATAAGATGATTTATCAGTGTCAATGTCTGAAGTAGGATCTTCTGAGTCAGAGACCCTCACCAGAGGAGAATATATCAGTATGTTGCCGGTAAATTTGGATTCGTGAACAGCGAACGCGAACTTCCGCAAAAGTTTGCGAACCGGCGAACCTGGCGAACCGCCATTGACTTCAATGGGCAGGCGAATTTTAATACCCACAGGGACTCTTTCTGGCCACAATAGTGATGGAAAAGTTGTTTCAAGGGGACTAACACCTGGACTGTGGAGTGCCGGAGGGGGATCCATGGCAAAACTCCCATGGAAAATTACATAGTTGATGCAGAGTCTGGTTTTAATCCATAAAGGGCATAAATCACCTAACATTCCTAAATTGTTTGGAATAACGTGCTTTAAAACATCAGGTATGATGTTGTATTGATCAGGTAGTGTAAGGGTTACGCCTGCTTCACAGTGACAGACCAAACTCCTGCAGCGGGTACAACATCATCATCATCACACCATACGTCCATGTGTGTAATGCTGCCTAACTGAGACATATCCCTGTTATCTACATCCTCTGGCAATAATAGTTGCGCATCACTCATTTCTTCCAACTGATGTGTAAATAACTCCTCTGACAGATCAAGTGAAGCGGCTGTGGTGCTAGTGTTGGTGGTGGCGGCAGGCGGGCGAGTGGTAACTTGAGAGGTGCCCGAAGCTAAGCTGGAGGAGGATGGTGCGTCAAGGTTCCGAGCGGAAGCTGTAGAAGATTGGGTGTCCTGTGTTAGCCAGTCAACTATGTCCTCAGAATTTTTTGAGTTCAGGGTACGTGGCCTCTGAACACTGGGCGTTATTCTAGGGCCAAAGGGAATCACAGCACCACGACGGCCTCTGCGGGGTGGCCTGCCTCTGCCTGTCATTTTTTTTTCGATTAGTGGTACTATGCGTGCAAGCTACTGTGACAACAGATATGAGTGGCACTGTGCACTGGCAGAAGTTGGCAGAGTAGACGCTGTAGGCCTGACACACACGCTTGCAGACAACTAACTGCTATTCAATCTATTACAGTCAAAATTGTATTTTTTTTTTAATGTACACTACTGTTACACCAGATATGAGTTGCACTGGTGTGACACTGTGCCCTGGCAGGCCCTGAAAAATCTGTTACACATCTACAACCACCAAAAAACAACCATGCTAAATAGTTTCTAAATTTTGTCCTGAGTTTAGAAATACCCAATGTTAACATGTTCTTTGCTTTTTTTGCAAGTTATAGGGAAATAAATACAAGTAGCACTTTGCTATTTCAAAACCACTTTTTTTCAAAATGAGCGCTAGTTACATTGGAGCCCTGATATCTGTCAGGAATACCTGAATATCCCTTGACATGTATATATATTTTTTTTAGAAGACATCCCAAAGTATTGATCTAGGCCCATTTTGGTATATTTCATGCCACCATTTCACCGCCAAATGCGATCAAATAAAAAAAAAATTGTTCACTTTTTCACAAATTTTAGGTTTCTCACAGAAATTTTTTACAAACAACTTATGCAATTATGGCATAAATGGTTGTAAATGCTTCTCTGGGATCCCCTTTGTTCAGAAATAGCAGACATATGGCTTTGGCGTTGCTTTTTTGGTAATTTAAAGGCTGCTAAATGCCACTGCGCACCACACGTGTTTTATGCCCAGCAGTGAAGGGGTTAATTAGGGAGCATGTAGGGAGCTTGTAGAGTTAATTTTAGCTTAAGTGTAGTGTAGTAGACAACCCAAAGTATTGATCTAGGCCCATTTTGGTATATTTCATGCCACCATTTCACCGCCAAATGCGTTCAAATTAAAAAAAAAACGTAAATTTTTTCACAATTTTAGGTTTCTCACTGAAATCATTTACAAACAGCTTGTGTAATTATGGCACAAATGGTTGTAAATGCTTCTCTGGGATACCCTTTGTTCAGGAATAGCAGACATATATGACTTTGGCTTTGCTTTCTGGTAATTAGAAGGCCGCTAAATGCTGCTGTGCATCACACGTGTATTATGGTTAGCAGTGAAGTGGTTAATTAGGTAGTTTGTAGGGAGCTTGCAGGGTTAATTTTAGCTTTAGTGTAGAGATCAGCCTCCCACCTGACACATCAGACCCCCTGATCCCTCCCAAACAGCTCTCTTCCCTCCCCCACCCCACAATTGTCCCCGCCATCTTAAGTACTGGCAGAAAGTCTGCCAGTACTAAAATAAAAGGTTTTTACATTTTTTAAAAAATTTTTTTTAAGTGTAGCATCCCCCCCTTAGCCCCCAACCTTCCTGATCCCCCCCCAAAACAGCTCTCTAACCCTCCCCATCTGCCTTATTGGTGGCCATCTTGGGTACTGGCAGCTGTCTGCTATTATTTCACAGTCAAAAAAGTGTTTTTTTTTTAAATGTACACTACTGTTACACCAGATATGAGTGGTACACTGGGCAAGTGGGCACAATATGCGCTGTGAGCCTGACACACACGCTGGCAGGCAGGCAACTGCAATTAGATTACACAGGAAAAAAAGAAAAAAGCAGACTGATGTTCTAGCAATTAAAAGGGCTTTTTGGGGTGCTGTCCTTACAGCAGAGATCAGATGAGTCCTTCAGGACTGTAGTGGACACTGAATACACCAGCCTAGCTATCAATTTCCCTATTAAATCAGCAGCAGCTACACTGTCCCTCCTCTCACTAAGAATGCAGCTTCCAAATGAATCTAAAATGGATGCTGTCCAGGAGGTGGGAGGGTCTGGGAGGGAGTGTCTGCCGCTGATTGGCTGTAATGTGTCTGCTGACTTTGAGGTAAATGGTCAAAGTTTACTTAATGATGACGAATAGGGGGCGGATCGAACATCGCATATGTTCGCCCGCCGCGGCAAACGCGAACATGCTATGTTCGCCGCGAACTATTCGCCGGCGAACTATTCGCGACATCACTAGTTGCCGGTCATTACAAATTTTATCAGTATTATGAGAAGTTTTAAAAGACCTTTTACGTTTATTTGAAGGCGGTATAGCAGTTATATGGAAGTCCCATTAGCGGCGCAATGGAAGTCCCATTGAAAAAAGACTTTACGAACATTGCATAAGTTAATTTGCAGTATGGCCAAAAAAGTTTTCAGGACAGCTGTACCTACAAGAAACGTAATAGCAGCGGTAGTAAAAAAGCAGCGTTAAGAGGCTTAATGCTGCTTTTTTACTCATAACACAAAACTCGTAATCTAGCCGTTAGATTGCAGTATTTTGGTTTCTGGTTGATCTGCTTTAAAAAAATAAAATATTAAAACATTTAAAGCATTTCATCTTTCAAAAACATTTTGTGTCATGATGTTGGTGTTGAACTCTGTAGAAAAATATGTATAGATTGTGTAGTGATAATTTGCTTTTAATGATTTTTTTTTTCTAGAAGATCATCTTTGAAAGGTTTTGTGTTAAACTTTTTTAAAGATGATCTTCTGGAAAAAATACATAAGGAAATCATTACTACTTTGTGCACAAACCAAACTACTGTAATTAATAAATATTTTAAAGGGACAGTAAAGTCAAAATTAAACGTCAATGATTCAGTTAGAGCACTGGTTTTCAAAGTTAGAGCACTGGGGCGCGATCCGATATAGATCGCAGTTTGCGGCGCAAGCGAGGGAACCGGCGTCGCCCGCAGTTTCAGCTCGCAACTCGAGCCATCCCATATAAGTCGCCGTCAGATGCTAACGTGCCGTAAGTCTCACAAACCAGCGATGTCCAGAAATCTGCGCAAGTACAAATTTCTGGCGTCGCCAGTGACTTGCGGCACGTTAGAATCTGCCGGCGCCTATAAAACCTGACTAAAGTTTAAAACACCCGCACTGTCTAACACGCCTCCCTAACATAGCCCGCACTGTCTAACACGCCTCCCTAACATAGCCCGCACTGTCTAACCCTCTATCCGCTATCCCCCCTCACTAGCCTAACAATAAAAAAGCTATTAACCCCTAAACCGCCGCTCCCGTACCCCGCCGCCAGCTATATTATATCTATAACCCCCTAAAGTGAGCCCCTAACACCGCCGCCATCTATATTAAAATTATTAACCCCTAATGTAAGCCCCTTACACCGCCGCCATCTCTATTAAAATGATTAACCCCTAATTTAATCTACCTACCCCGCCGCCAGCTATGTTATCTATATTAACCCTAAGTATATTATAGTTAATATAGTTATTACATTATATATATTAACTATATTAACCCTAATTATATTAGGGTTAATATAGTTACTATAGTATTTATATTAACTATATTAACTCTATCTAACCCTAACTAAATTTATATTAAATTAATCTAATTCATTTATAAACTAAAATATTCCTATTTAAATCTAAATACTTACCTATAAAATAAACCCTAAGATAGCTACAATATAATTAATAATTACATTGTAGCTATGTTAGGGTTAATATTTATTTTACAGGTAAATTGTTAATTATTTTAACTAGGTATAATAGATATTAAATAGTTATTAACTATTTAATATCTACCTAGTTAAAATAATTACCCAATTACCTGTAAAATAAATCCTAACCTAAGTTACAAATACACCTACACTATCAATAAATTAAATAAACTACAAACATCTATCTAAAAATACAATTAAATTAACTAAACTAAATTACAAAAACAAACAAACACTAAATTACAAAAAATAAAAAAAAATTACAAGATTTTTAAGCTAATTACACCTATTCTAAGCCCCCTAATAAAATAATAAACCCCCAAAATAAAAAAAATTCCCTGCCCTATTCTAAATTAAACAAATTTCAAAGCTCTTTACCTTACCAGCCCTTAAAAGGGCCTTTTGTGGGGCATGCCCCAAAGAATTCAGCTCTTTTGCATACAACAAATACAATCCCCCCCCCCCATTACAACCCACCACCCACATACCCCTATTCTAAAACCACCCAAACCCCCCTTAAAAAAGCCTAACACTACCCCCCTGAAGATCTCCCTACCTTGTCTTCACCACACCGGGCCGAACTCCTGATCCGATCCGGGCGATGTCTTCCTCCAAGCGGCAAAGAAGAATTCTTCCTCCGGCGATGTCATCCTCCAAGCGGCAAAGAAGAATTCTTCCTCCGGCGACGTCTTCCTCCAAGCGGCAGCAAAGTCTTCATTCTTCCGGCGGCATCTTCAATCTTCTTTCTTCGCTCCGCCGCCGCGGAGCATCCATCCCGGCCGACTGCTGAACTTGGAATGAGGTACCTTTAAATGACGTCATCCAAGATGGCGTCCGCCGAATTCCGATTGGCTGATAGGATTCTATCAGCCAATCGGAATTAAGTTAAAAAAATCTGATTGGCTGATTGAATCAGCCAATCAGATTCAAGTTCAATCCGATTGGCTGATCCAATCAGCCAATCAGATTGAGCTCGCATTCTATTGGCTAATCGGAACAGCCAATAGAATGCGAGCTCAATCTGATTGGCTGATTGGATCAGCCAATCGGATTGAACTTGAATCTGATTGGCTGATTCAATCAGCCAATCAGATTTTTTTAACTTAATTCCGATTGGCTGATAGAATCCTATCAGCCAATCGGAATTCGGCGGACGCCATCTTGGATGACGTCATTTAAAGGTACCTCATTCCAAGTTCAGCAGTCGGCCGGGATGGATGCTCCGCGGCGGCGGAGCGAAGAAAGAAGATTGAAGATGCCGCCGGAAGAATGAAGACTTTGCTGCCGCTTGGAGGAAGACGTCGCCGGAGGAAGAATTCTTCTTTGCCGCTTGGAGGAAGACATCGCCCGGATCGGATCAGGAGTTCGGCCCGGTGTGGTGAAGACAAGGTAGGGAGATCTTCAGGGGGGTAGTGTTAGGCTTTTTTAAGGGGGGTTTGGGTGGTTTTAGAATAGGGGTATGTGGGTGGTGGGTTGTAATGGGGGGGGGGATTGTATTTGTTGTATGCAAAGGAGCTGAATTCTTTGGGGCATGCCCCACAAAAGGCCCTTTTAAGGGCTGGTAAGGTAAAGAGCTTTGAAATTTGTTTAATTTAGAATAGGGCAGGGAATTTTTTTTTATTTTGGGGGTTTATTATTTTATTAGGGGGCTTAGAATAGGTGTAATTAGCTTAAAAATCTTGTAATTTTTTTTTTTTTTTGTAATTTAGTGTTTGTTTTTTTTTGTAATTTAGTTTAGTTAATTTAATTGTATTTTTAGATAGATGTTTGTAGTTTATTTAATTTATTGATAGTGTAGGTGTATTTGTAACTTAGGTTAGGATTTATTTTACAGGTAATTGGGTAATTATTTTAACTAGGTAGATATTAAATAGTTAATAACTATTTAATATCTATTATACCTAGTTAAAATAATTAACAATTTACCTGTAAAATAAATATTAACCCTAACATAGCTACAATGTAATTATTAATTATATTGTAGCTATCTTAGGGTTTATTTTATAGGTAAGTATTTAGATTTAAATAGGAATATTTTAGTTTATAAATGAATTAGATTAATTTAATATAAATTTAGTTAGGGTTAGATAGAGTTAATATAGTTAATATAAATACTATAGTAACTATATTAACCCTAATATAATTAGGGTTAATATAGTTAATATATATAATGTAATAACTATATTAACTATAATATACTTAGGGTTAATATAGATAATATAGCTGGCGGCGGGGTAGGTAGATTAAATTAGGGGTTAATCATTTTAATAGAGATGGCGGCGGTGTAAGGGGCTTACATTAGGGGTTAATAATATTAATATAGCTGGCGGCGGTATAGGGGGATTAGATTAGGGGTTAATAATTTTTATATAGGTGGCGGCGGTGTAAGGGGTCAGATTAGGGGATAGATAAGGTAGATGGCGGCGGTTTTAGAGTATCACAGTAGGGGGTTAGTTTATGTAGATGGCGGCGGGGTCCGGGAGCGGCGGTTTAGGGGGTAATAACTTTATTAGGGATTTCGGGGGGGGGGGGGGGATCGCGGTTGACAGGGAGATAAACATTGCGCATGCGTTAGGTGTTAGGTTTATTTTAGCAGATCGCGGTTGACAGGGAGATAGACATTGCGCATGCGTTAGGTGTTAGGTTTATTTTAGCAGCCAGTTTAGGGAGTTACGGGGCTCCAATAGTCAGCGTAAGGCTTCTTACGGCTGCTTTTTGTGGCGAGGTGAAAATGGAGTAAGTTTTCTCCATTTTCGCCACGTAAGTCCTTACGCTGCATATTGGATACCAAACTGCACTGGTTTGGTATACCTGCCTATGGCCCAAAAAACTACGGGCGACGGCAGAAATATACGCGCGTAACTTCTAGGTTACGCCGTATATAGGATACCAAATCAGCGTAAATATTGGCGTCGCCGGCTTTTGCGGGCGACGCTTTATATCGGATCGACCCCTTGGTCCTCAGGTCCAACAGTCCAGGTTTTCAGGATTACTATGGATGAGAGCAGATAAAATAACGATGTTTACAGCTGATTATTTCACCTGTGCTCCAGTTCAAATATCCTCAAAATGTGACCTGTTATTGCTGCTCCTTCAACAAAGGATACCAAGAGAATGAAGCACACTTGATGACAGAAGTAATTAGAAAGTTGTTTATGGGGTTCTATGTCCCTTTAATTTATTTTGAGTGTTAGTTTCCTATTTATATGTTAACATTTACCAATGACTTGTTATGCATGCTGCAGAGTATGAAATGTATTTGACTTTGCTCCTTTCAGTTAATTTTCGTATATGAAACATGTGACGTGGTGGCAGGCTTAATATTTTTTGGGCAACATATAAGGGGGCCCCTGACCACTGGCTCAGTCAGGGGCCCCAAAATTTCTAGTGGCAGCCCTGCTACCTGATGGCTTCTGATGCTCTGCTTGACTGCCGGGCTCCACGTGGAGCGAAACCGTAAGTGATCACTCCGTGGGAGCAATAAAAATGGAGCCCGACAGTCAGAAAAAGTATTGCAGGATGCCTCAACATCGAGGCATCGCTGCAATACTGTTTAAGCAGCTGGAAACAATGTTGATCGCTTCCAATGCTCAGATTACCCAAGGACGTGTCAGGCATGTCCTTGGTCCTTAACTGTGTTTTTTTGTAGGACGTGCCTGACACGTCCTCCGTCGCCAAGGGGTTAAAGGAACACTATACCCAATTTTTTTTCTTTCATGATTCGGATAGAGCATGCAATTGTAAGCAACTTTCTAATTTACTCCAATTATCAATTTTTCTTCTTTCTCTTGCTATCTTTATTTAAAAAGCAGGAATGTAAAGCTTACGAGCGGGCCCATTTTAGGATCAGCACCCTGGATAGTGCTTGCTTATTGGTAGCTACATTTAGCAAACCCATAAGCGTAACCCAGGTTCTGAACCAAAAATGGTCCGGCTCCTAAGCTTTATATTCCTGCTTTTTAAATACAGATTGCAAGAGAATTAAGACAAATTGATAATAGGAGTGAATTAGAAAGTTGCTTAAAATTGCATGTTCTATCTAAATCATTAAATAAAAACAATGTGGGTTTAGTATCTCTTTAAATTATTTCTGTATTGCTATTTTATTATTTATCTTTAACCCATTCAGTACTAAGACTCTGAGAATTATTAGAAAATGATTTTACTTGGTAAAAAGTAGATCTAGTCTGGAACAGATAATCAAGTCTAATTGATGGGAAAATGTAAGTGTGCTCTAGGGTGAGATGAGGAAGTGATCTTGGTAAATAGAATTGTCTTCTATGGAGGAACAAGCAGGTCCAGTTTGAGGGAATAATTGGCTCACCTGATCTCTTTGCACTTTATATTTCTAGACAATGAGCTAATACAAGATCAGTTGGGTTACATCAGGAAAATGGTGTGATCCTATTATATGATACATCTCATTGGCAACCTTCAACAGGGCACATTTACTTAAAGGGATAGGAAAGTCAAAATTAAACCTGCATGATTCACATAGAGCATGTAATTTTAAGACACTTTTAAATTCACTTCTATTTTCAAATGTGCTTTGTTCTCTTGGTATCCCTTGTTGAAAAATAATACGCACATAGCCTACACTAGTGGGAGCTAGCTGGTGATTGGTGCCTGCCTACATTTGTCTCTTGTGATTGGCTAACTAGATGTGTTCAGCTAGCTGCTAGTAGTGCAATGCTGTTCCTTTAGCAAAGGTTAACACGATAATGAAGCAAATGTTCTATCAAAATCATGAAAGAAAATGTTGGGGTTTCCTATCCCTTTAAATCCACATTAGACAATTTTTTTTATTCCAAGACTGGATACACAATTATAGAATAACTAATGAATCTTAGGAAGTTAATTATTCATTCTGCTGGCAGGTAGATCAACGAGAGAGGCCAAATTATTAAAAGTCAAGGTTGCATTTCTGTGCATAATTTGCCTTTGTGTTTGATTCAAATTTAAAATAACCTGTGGGATTTACAAGGAATGGAAACCAATAAAACAATCTAATGTGGACTGTAAATGATTTTATTTTCTTAATTTGTTTGATAAATGAAATGACTAGTTTAGCACAAAGATTGCTTATAGTGTGGAATGGGAGAAAGGAATTTTCTATTGCAATTTTAATAATGCCAGTAATACAATAATACCATAAAAAAATACATTGGGCAAACCGAGAGTCAGTCATATGATTACTGTTTATTTATATATTTTTGCATGAGTAACAATAGATACTTGTCATTGATAACAATATAGCTGTCTCTTTTTAATGAGTCATTATTGTGATCACCAGATCTGCATTGTTGCCTTCTGTATAGACACATTTAGATATAATGTTGAAGATACGCTGTTACCTTACGTGTACTTTCCTTAGGTGGAGGGCACGTCATGGTGATATGGGATTTCCAGCAGTTGCAGGCTTTTAGGATAGCACATTAAAAAGTCTGGGAGTCAGGTGGCATTTCATCATGATGGTACAGATTAAATAAACCAAAAACATGTATGTATAAACTGTGCACAATAAGTATATATTCCTTAAAAAATTGTACACTAGATTTTTCTTTGCATAAATGTTTTGTAGATGATCCATTTATATAGCCCATCTGGGAGTGTTTTTGTAACAATGTATAGGTTTGCTTATTTTTTTAAGAACATTGTGCTGATTTTCATACTCCTAACCAAGTCCCACAGTGCCAGGTGTATACGTGCGTTTATAGACTCCTGCTGGCTCCTGTTTATGTTATCTGTCTTTTCATATGCAGGGAAGGGGGAAGGTAGGGAGTGTCTGCTCTTTTTGTTTACCCAGCCCCTTTCAGTGAGTGTTCCAGACTACCTCATCAACAATGCTAAACTGGGAGGTTCTAAGTACGTTTTTAAAAGGTTTTGTACTGGAGTTTTTGGTCATTATATGTGCATATTCTTCTTTATAGTCGTGTCTATTACATGCAGTTATATCAAAACTGGTGCATACTGTCCCTTTAAGGACTCTATCCTTCTTTTTGTGCACAGTTTATACATACACATTTTTTATTTATATGGATAATGTATTTTGTTTTGTGCATTTTACACTGTTAAGTGTACACTTTTATTCTTTATGATTGTACATTTTATTGTTGTTTGCAGGTGTGGTTATCTTGAGACATCAAAACATCATATAAGTACATTGTTAATGTGCAAGGTCATCAGGAGTGGTAGACCCTTGAATACTTATTGATACAGTTTACAGTTGTTTCATGCCTGGTTTCTTCAGTTTTTCATAATGCTACAGTTACCGGGATTAATTTAAGCTTTCTGGCTTTGTGTGCCAGAAGGTCACAAACTTCACATTTGCAGTCCTTATTGAATTTAAAAAAAGAAATGTCTGCCCTGGAGGTTTCTCTTATGCTTAAAGGATCATTTAATTTTTTTCTAACAAATTTCAAAGTTACTTCAATTTTCTCTCCCTTTGTATCATGTGACAGCCATTAGCCAATCACAAATTGATATACGTAAATACTGTGAGCTAGGTCAACAAGTTCTGCATGTTCACAGAGTGTCCTGTGCCTGTAGGTTTGAACATTTAGGATGTGGATAACATTGACAATAGGACTAATAATCATGCCTAAGGAACCAGTGGCCAAATACGTCCACCTCTAATCTTGATTTAGAGTTAGCATTTACTCCTTGACTGCCAGAGAGGGCTGCAATGCATTACAGAGAGGGAATTTCATTATAATTTTTATTTCCTGACATTTCTCACACTATGGGGCCCAATTATTAAGCTCCAAATGGAGCTTGATGCCGCTGTTTCTGCGAGAGCCTTCAGGCTCGCCAGAAACAGCAGTTATGAAGCAGCGGTCTAAAGACCGCTGCTCCACAACTGATCCGCTGCCTCTGAGGCTGCGGTCTTCAATCTGCCCTATCCTATACGATCGGACTGATTGACACCCCCTGCTAGTGGCCGATTGGCCACAAATCTGCAGGGGGCGGCATTACACAAGCAGTTCACAAGAACTGCTTGTGTAATGATAAATGCTGACAGCGTACGCACATTAATAAATAGGCCCCATAGGGTTAAGAACATAGCCATTGCACCCTCTGTAATATGGATAAAATGCAGGATTGTTGCTTCAGTTCCTGAGACATTATGGAGCCACTGCAATACTGAGACCTGCAATGTTCTGGTTACAATATAATGTAGCGAACTCGGTGAGAAACTTGAAAGCCCAGCCAGACAAGGCTTCTGTTCCTCAACCTTTTACATAGAAAATAATTCAATTTATATTCTAAAAATGAAAATTCTTAAAGCAGTGCTCCATAAAATAAAAAGCAAAATACCAAATTTAAGGTGCATAAATGTATTTTAGAGCTGCATCTGTCTAACTCAGTATTGTAGGGAACTTCTCTTATTGAGCTTTAAAGTAACATTCCACCCTTACAACAAAGCTTGTTGTTACCCTCTTAGAAGCAAAAACTTTAATGAATCTGGGCCATAGTTACCATGTTTTCCATAAGTGGTGGATATACAGTATAAAATGCTATGTAATGTCCAGGGGGTCCATTTATTAAGCAGCGGATACTGCTTCAGAGCCCCATTGTTTCAGGTCCACCTGAAACAGAAGTTAAGAACCGCAGCTCCTTACTCCTTAACGTCGGTGGTGGACTGAATCCGATCGGGATGATTGACGGCCCCTGCTAGCGGACGATTGGCCGCCAGTGAGCAGGGGCAGCATTGCACAAGCATTTCTGGTGAATGATAAATTGTCGGCATTTAGTGAGGTCGTTCGCCTCTTAATAAATCTAACCCCAGCAGTGGAAGACTGTGTACTTTGTGTGTGTGGGTGTGTATGTGTGCATGTGTGTGCGTGTTTGTGTGTGCACCATTGGGTGTGCTGGACTATTCATGAGATAATGCATCAACAAGTGTGGTGTGCTTATGAAGCTATATTGTTATTGTACTTGTATATGACAGTAAATAATATGCTCTGCATGATATTGTTACTGCATTTTTCACCAGTGAAAGTGAGCTCTTTATGATAACACAAGTAATTGCCTCTTTAAGAGTGCACAAACTGTTACTGTGTGTGTTTGAGAGCTCTGATTGAGCATATATGGTTATAGTTTGTTGTTGCCAATAGTGATTGGCTCTTCTTTATTACTGGGTACTCCCCAGCAGGGATCATAGATGGAACTCAAGGTCTCACTTTTAATGCTACGTTGTATCTTATATCGTTGCCCAAGCAACCAGTGTTTCTACGGAAACAGGAGAAGGCCAACTCCATGTGGTAATTAGGAGGGCACAGGGATCAGTGTGTGTGTATGCATAAGTATATATAAGTATGTATTTATATATCTGTATATGCATAGAGCAGTAATACGTGGGTGTGAGAGCATTTGTGTGTGTGTGAGAGCGTTTGTGTGTGAGAGAGCGTTTGTGTGTGTATGTGTGAGAGTGTTTGTGTGTGTGAGAGAGTGTTTGTGTGTGTGAGAGAGCATTTGTGTGTATGTGTGAGAGTGTGTGTGAGAGCGTTTGTGTGTATGTGTGAGAGTGTTTGTGTGTGTGTGAGAGAGCGTTTGTGTGTGAGAGAGCGTTTGTGTGTGTGTGTGAGAGTGTTTGTGTATGTGTGAGAGAGCGTTTGTGTGTGAGAGAGCGTTTGTGTGTGTGTGTGAGAGTGTTTGTGTATGAGAGAGCGTTTGTGTGTGAGAGAGCATTTGTATGTGTATGTGTGAGAGTGTTTGTGTGTGTGTGAGAGAGCATTTGTGTGTGAGAGAGCATTTGTGTGTATGTGTGAGAGTGTGTGTGAGAGCGTTTGTGTGTATGTGTGAGAGTGTTTGTGTGTGTGTGAGAGAGCGTTTGTGTGTGAGAGAGCGTTTGTGTGTGTGTGTGAGAGTGTTTGTGTATGTGTGAGAGAGCGTTTGTGTGTGAGAGAGCGTTTGTGTGTATGTGTGAGAGTGTTTGTGTGTGTGTGAGAGAGCGTTTGTGTGTGAGAGAGCGTTTGTGTGTGTGTGTGAGAGTGTTTGTGTATGTGTGAGAGAGCGTTTGTGTGTGAGAGAGCGTTTGTGTGTGTGTGTGAGAGTGTTTGTGTATGAGAGAGCGTTTGTGTGTGAGAGAGCGTTTGTGTGTGTATGTGTGAGAGTGTTTGTGTGTGTGAGAGAGTGTTTGTGTGTGTGAGAGAGCATTTGTGTGTATGTGTGAGAGTGTGTGTGAGAGCGTTTGTGTGTATGTGTGAGAGTGTTTGTGTGTGTGTGAGAGAGCGTTTGTGTGTGAGAGAGCGTTTGTGTGTGTGTGTGAGAGTGTTTGTGTATGTGTGAGAGAGCGTTTGTGTGTGAGAGAGCGTTTGTGTGTGTGTGTGAGAGTGTTTGTGTATGAGAGAGCGTTTGTGTGTGAGAGAGCATTTGTATGTGTATGTGTGAGAGTGTTTGTGTGTGTGTGAGAGAGCATTTGTGTGTGAGAGAGCATTTGTGTGTATGTGTGAGAGTGTGTGTGAGAGCGTTTGTGTGTATGTGTGAGAGTGTTTGTGTGTGTGTGAGAGAGCGTTTGTGTGTGAGAGAGCGTTTGTGTGTGTGTGTGTGAGAGTGTTTGTGTATGTGTGAGAGAGCGTTTGTGTGTGAGAGAGCGTTTGTGTGTATGTGTGAGAGTGTTTGTGTGTGTGTGAGAGAGCGTTTGTGTGTGAGAGAGCGTTTGTGTGTGTGTGTGAGAGTGTTTGTGTATGTGTGAGAGAGCGTTTGTGTGTGAGAGAGCGTTTGTGTGTGTGTGTGAGTGTTTGTGTATGAGAGAGCGTTTGTGTGTGAGAGAGCGTTTGTGTGTGTATGTGTGAGAGTGTTTGTGTGTGTGAGAGAGTGTTTGTGTGTGTGAGAGAGCATTTGTGTGTATGTGTGAGAGTGTGTGTGAGAGCGTTTGTGTGTATGTGTGAGAGTGTTTGTGTGTGTGTGAGAGAGCGTTTGTGTGTGAGAGAGCGTTTGTGTGTGTGTGTGAGAGTGTTTGTGTATGTGTGAGAGAGCGTTTGTGTGTGAGAGAGCGTTTGTGTGTGTGTGTGAGAGTGTTTGTGTATGAGAGAGCGTTTGTGTGTGAGAGAGCATTTGTATGTGTATGTGTGAGAGTGTTTGTGTGTGTGTGAGAGAGCATTTGTGTGTGAGAGAGCATTTGTATGTGTATGTGTGAGAGTGTTTGTGTGTGTGTGAGAGAGCATTTGTGTGTGAGAGAGCATTTGTATGTGTATGTGAGAGAGTGTTTGTGTGTGTGTGAGAGAGCATTTGTGTGTGAGAGAGCATTTGTGTGTGTGAGAGTGTGTGTGTGTGTGAGAGAGCGTTTGTGTGTGAGAGAGCATTTGTGTGTGTGAGAGTGTTTGTGTGTATGAGAGAGCGTTTGTGTGTGAGATAGCGTTTGTCTGCGTGTGCGCAAGAATAATGTGGAGAAAAAAGGACAAAAAGAAGAAAATCAACAGCCAGACAAAAATGCGAGAACATTTGTGTGTGTGAGAGTGTTTGTGTGTGTGTGAGAGAGCGTTTGTGTGTGTGTGAGAGAGCGTTTGTGTGTGAGAGAGCATTTGTGTGTGTGAGAGTGTTTGTGTGTGTGAGAGAGAGCGTTTGTGTGTGAGAGCATTTGTGTGTGTGAGAGTGTTTGTGTGTGTGAGAGAGCGTTTGTGTGTGAGAGAGCGTTTGTCTGCGTGCGCGCAAGAATAATGTGGAGAAAAAAGGACAAAAAGAAGAAAATCAACAGCCAGACAAAAATGGGAAAGCATGGAGTAAAGTGAAAAAAGATAAGAATGGGAAAATGTTAGTAAACGAGAGAGCATGGGATGGCAATGAAGAAGGGAACATTATATTGTGTTTTCTCACAATAACATATGCAATTTGGCTTGTTACACTGTCTATGATAAGGAAAGTTTTCTCCACCCAGAAATAATTTTCTGCCTGCAGTGTTTGTTTAATAATTGCTAATTATTCGACTTGTATACTTTATTGTATATTTCACCCAGTATTTTGTATAAATTAGTATAGGCTTTCGATATGGATGTAAGGGACAGTAAAAGTGCTTTTCCATATGTTTAAAGACTTCATATATGCATTATTTGAGAAGTTTAGTGTGCACACAGCCAAGTATGACTCCCAGTCCCTGCTTTGTTTCATGATTAAGATAAAGCATGCAATTTAAAAAAACAACTTTATAATATACTTCCATTATCAAAACGTACACATTCTTTTCTGAGGCTCCAGCACTCACTGAGCATGTGCAAACGTACACAGTATGTATGTATATATATATGCATTTTGAAAATTGCCGATGGCTGTCACATGATATGGGGGAAGAAAAATTTGATTAACTTTGAAATTTGCCAGAAAGTATTCTAGTGCTCATTTCAAATTCAAAGTAAGTGCTATTGAATTTATTTTTTTATTGTGTATTTTTCAATTATTCAATTCTAATGTATTTAGTGGTCCTTTAAGGCATATTTAAATAGACCCCAGTTGGTGGGTATATAGATAGGTGTCCCTTGAGGTAGGTAGAAACTTCCTAGAGGTTTTCAGGATTTCTTCTTATGCCCTATACAGGGGTCAAGTCCTACAAAAAAAAAGTGTGGGAACTCACCAAGACTTCCAACCCTCACAATTATTATTGTTTTATATATATATATATATATATATATATATATATATATATATATATATATATATATATATATACATACAGTGTATTTATATGTATATGATCTAAATACTTTGCATGCGTTCCCGCTTGACTTGACCCCTGGCCCTATATATACTGGAAATAAATATTTAGTCTCCACAACTTTACTACCCTCACCAGCTTCACCATTTTCTATGTTATTCATGTTTTTCGATTCTACTAATTCAGTAAAAACTGAGAATTTAGTGAACTTTAGTAGATTAGCAGCATATAATAAGTATAGGCTGTTGATAATGACCACAGTATCTAAGAACTAGAACTCCTCTAAGCTAAGACCCACTGTAGGTTAATTAGTCAGGTTTGAGCCTGTGCAGGACAGAACTTTGTTGGGGATTCTGGTGTTGGATTTATTTCCTTCCTGTAGGCTCACCGGGTTTGACAAATGTCCAGTGTTTTCAGAAAATGTTTACACAGACCCATTGAGGCCTATTTATCAAAGGTATTTCAGACCTGATCCGACAGTGCGGATCAGGTCCGACAGACGTCGCTGAATGCGGAGAGCAATACGCTCTCCGTATTCAGCATTGCAACGCCGCCCCCTGCAGACTTGCGGCCAATTGGCCACCAGCAGGGGGGTGTCAATCAACCTGATCGTACTCGATTGGGTTGAATTCCGGCGATCCCTGTCCGCCGCATCAGAGCAGGCGGACAGGTTATGGTGCAGCGGTCTTTAGACCGCTGCTTCATCACTGCTGTTTCTGGCGAGCCTACAGGCTTACCAGAAACACGGGGCCTCAAGCTCCATTCGGAGCTTGATAGATAGGCCCCTATATATTTAATATATATTTAATTATAAGTGATTTTTGTATCACCATTATGGATCCGCAGGGCTTATTTTCCCTAACACCACTTACAACTTTGGATGAGACTTTTCTACTGCTTGAGAAAACATTATTAAAGGGACATTCAACACTTAGTGTAACAGGTTTTTATATAGTAAATTAAGAAACGGAGGTCCGCCTACACTATACCCCTCCTCCCTTGCCGCCTTGCTTCTGTCTTAATCAGCGGCGCTAACTACTCTAATACCCGGTCAATATGGATGCCGAACTCCCCCCACTATTACGTAGCTGCCTTCTTCTTAAACTGATAAGCAAATCAGAATCCAGTCCTCGGACTGAAATTGCACGCGCGTGCAATTTCAGTCCGAGGACTGGATTCTGATTTGCTTATCAGTTTAAGAAGAAGGCAGCTACGTAATAGTGGGGGGAGTTCGGCATCCATATTGACCGGGTATTAGAGTAGTTAGCGCCGCTGATTAAGACAGAAGCAAGGCGGCAAGGGAGGAGGGGTATAGTGTAGGCGGACCTCCGTTTCTTAATTTACTATATAAAAACCTGTTACACTAAGTGTTGAATGTCCCTTTAAAAGAATATAAGACTTGGTGGGACAAGAGAGCCCTGGAAAAATACCTGCAACTTGATCTGATCCCTAGAGGGTTAAGGTTGAATAAGTTCCCCACTTTCTAGGTGGATGATCAGGATTTCATCTCCACTTGGAATGATATCTTAAGGGACTGTTCTAAAAAACGAATAATGTTAATAATTAAGTATAAAGCAACAGAGTTGGAACACATACAGTCACAACTTAACTGCTTTATAGAAAACAATAAATATAATGATTTAGAAATATTGAGTGAAACTGTATCTAAATTTAGAATTGAATTGGTTAACTTTAAGTTAAGAAAATTCAACAGGGACAATGAGGATTACAGCAATAATAGGGTCTATTCATGGCAGAATAGAAACACTAGAAAAAGGAAAAGAGGCTCCAGCCTGGACCTTGTTTAGGTCTGAAATGTTGTTTTTCTTGTGGACCATGGAATAATAAAGATTTTTCTTTTAACTATCTGCCCAGGTTGGAGCCTCTTTTCCTTTTTCAAGATTTGTCATTGGAGGGGTGGCTGACTCCTTGCTCCTGTGCCTAATTGTTTGGGTGCTGTTCCCCATACTCTCATTTTCAGAATAGAAACACTAACCAGAAAGGATCTAGATTAAGTCGGTATAAATCCAGGTTCAACAATAAAACCTTTCCCCCTGATAACAAAAATAAAGTCACATTCTCAGATACTGAGGGTACAGATGATGAGGCAGCTACACAGTCAGCTAGGAGTGACTCTAGTTGTGAGGATGAACCTACATTTATCCCTAAGAGTATTATTCGGAATTCCAGTAATAAGTCTGAAAGAGGCAGAGGTACCCCTAGGTCAGATTATATTGTGACCAGGCAGCAAAGTTGAGGTAGTAAGAGTGACGTACAGACCGCTTCGTCCAATTCACGGCAAGCAGAATTCTTGAGTGACAACGAAGGTGACTTTAGACCTAATAGTACTATAGCTTCCATGGATACAAAGGCATCCAGGGAGCAGATTTTTCATCAGGACCTACATCAAAGAGAAGGGGTAGGCGTCATAGGAAGAGGTTGCTACACAAGGGGTCAAAGGGGAAGAACATATCGCAACAAATATCACATCTAAAGGTGATTAATCTATCTTGTAGGGAATTATCCTCTTCGAAAGTAGAGGTCTTAAGCATGGGCTTGGGCTTTGTCCCCACCAGATCCTTTAATCCTTTTGAGACAATAACAGACGTCAACAGACTTGTGAGGGATCTCACCCTTAAAAAGTTATTTTGCACTGGAGATGTTAATGCAACACATAGTTATAAAGTTGATGTAGATATTAGTTAAAACAGTGTTTAACCATGCATCTCAGACATTTTTGACTTTGAAGAATGTAGTGATTTTTATATTTGGCAGGATCTAGGTGCTCATTTAGAGAGGGATCCTGCATATTTAAAAACCTTCCATGGACACTTCAAACCAAAGTCTATCTTCTACCCAGTAAGGGAGAGAGGCCCCTTTTTGGAGGCCTTCCACCACAGGGTGCAGGAAGATTTGGTTAAACTTTCAAAGAGCCACTTCAGAAGCCCCCCTAACTTACGACCCAAACTAAGACAAGCTTTGACAAAATTACAAACATATGACGATATACAGGGAGTGCAGAATTATTAGGCAAATGAGTATTTTGACCACATCATCCTCTTTATGCATGTTGTCTTACTCCAAGCTGTATAGGCTCGAAAGCCTACTACCAATTAAGCATATTAGGTGATGTGCATCTCTGTAATGAGAAGGGGTGTGGTCTAATGACATCAACACCCTATATCAGGTGTGCATAATTATTAGGCAACTTCCTTTCCTTAGGCAAAATGGGTCAAAAGAAGGACTTGACAGGCTCAGAAAAGTCAAAAATAGTGAGATATCTTGCAGAGGGATGCAGCACTCTTAAAATTGCAAAGCTTCTGAAGCGTGATCATCGAACAATCAAGTGTTTCATTCAAAATAGTCAACAGGGTCGCAAGAAGCGTGTGGAAAAACCAAGGCGCAAAATAACTGCCCATGAACTGAGAAAAGTCAAGCGTGCAGCTACCAAGATGCCACTTGCCACCAGTTTGGCCATATTTCAGAGCTGCAACATCACTGGAGTGCCCAAAAGCACAAGGTGTGCAATACTCAGAGACATGGTGAAGGTAAGAAAGGCTGAAAGACGACCACCACTGAACAAGACACACAAGCTGAAACGTCAAGACTGGGCCAAGAAATATCTCAAGACTGATTTTTCTAAGGTTTTATGGACTGATGAAATGAGAGTGAGTCTTGATGGGCCAGATGGATGGGCCCGTGGCTGGATTGGTAAAGGGCAGAGAGCTCCAGTCCGACTCAGACGCCAGCAAGGTGGAGGTGGAGTACTGGTTTGGGCTGGTATCATCAAAGATGAGCTTGTGGGGCCTTTTCGGGTTGAGGATGGAGTCAAGCTCAACTCCCAGTCCTACTGCCAGTTTCTGGAAGACACCTTCTTCAAGCAGTGGTACAGGAAGAAGTCTGCATCCTTCAAGAAAACATGATTTTCATGCAGGACAATGCTCCATCACATGCGTCCAAGTACTCCACAGCGTGGCTGGCAAGAAAGGGTATAAAAGAAGAAAATCTAATGACATGGCCTCCTTGTTCACCTGATCTGAACCCCATTGAGAACCTGTGGTCCATCATCAAATGTGAGATTTACAAGGAGGGAAACAGTACACCTCTCTGAACAGTGTCTGGGAGGCTGTGGTTGCTGCTGCACGCAATGTTGATGGTGAACAGATCAAAACACTGACATAATCTATGGATGGCAGGCTTTTGAGTGTCCTTGCAAAGAAAGGTGGCTATATTGGTCACTGATTTGTTTTTGTTTTGTTTTTGAATGTCAGAAATGTATATTTGTGAATGTTGAGATGTTATATTGGTTTCACTGGTAAAAATAAATAATTGAAATGGGTATATATTTGTTTTTTGTTAAGTTACCTAATAATTATGCACAGTAATAGTCACCTGCACACACAGATATCCCCCTAAAATAGCTATAACTAAAAACAAACTAAAAACTACTTCCAAAACTATTCAGCTTTGATATTAATGAGTTTTTTGGGTTAATTGAGAACATGGTTGTTGTTCAATAATAAAATTAATCCTCAAAAATACAACTTGCCTAATAATTCTGCACTCCCTGTAGTCATTAAACAGGCCGATAATGGGGGCAGCATAAAAGAGTTGTTAGATCTTCTAGATGATGGTGTTCAGGAGGGAATTTTCGACTCAGATACGTATAACTATCTTTTGGTACCCAATCCGGTACTCCCGATCTTTCACCACCTCCCCAAAGTACACAAATCCTTGGAGGAGGTGAGGAGGAGACCTATTGTATCAGGTATCAGTTCCCTCTTTGAACACCTCTCTAGTTGGGTTGAATCGCTATTGCAGCCATTGGTTTTTCAGCTCCCCTCTGATCTACGCGATACCAAACATTTAGATAAGATAAAGTGGGATGCCTGCAGTTCTTGGCTGACAATTGATGTGGTGGGGTTATACAATCTGGGGTTGGAGGCAGTAGCGGATTAACTTGAGCACTGTAGAAATTATGATGTCCCACTAAGGTTGTTTATCTGCAGAACTTTAGACTTCCTTTTGATGCACAACTTCTTCTACTTTAAGGTTGACTTTTATCTCCAAAGACATGGGACCGCAATGGGTGCGAAGTTTGCGCCCACGTACGCCAATATATACTGGGATGGTGGGAGCAGTCCCACGTCTTTGGAGATTCTGGACCCCACAGGGGTAAGATCAAAATGTATAAATGCTATAATGATGACCTCCTCCTTATCTGGACAGGTACAGAGGAGGAGGCGGTTCAATATGTTGACGCTTTGAACATTAATAGTGTGGGTTTGCAGTTTACCTATTTGAGAAAAACAAGATTCCATACTTGGATATAATTCTTGAGGGGGTTCCCAAAAAACACTCGATAAAAAGCACTCTATACAGAAAACCGATTATGTTGAATACTATTTTACATGCCAGAAGTAGCCACCCAAGGCATACAGGGTTTGGTGTGGCAAAAGGACAATTTATGCGTATTAAGCGCAACTGCACAGACAATTTAGATTTTCTGATAGAGCGAAAAATTCAGACAGTCTTTGCTTCAGAGAGGTTACTCGTCCAAAACTATCAATTGAGCCCTTCTTGAGGTCACTCGTATGGACAGAAGTACCCTAATTGGTGACAATGCCCCACGTAAGCAGAACAGGTTTGATTCTGCTAGACCATTTGCCAATAGTAATGGCTGAGGATAGTCTAAAGGACTATGTATATGGTGGATGCAATTTGTATCCAGAAGGGGACACACCTTAGGGAACATTCTGTCTCCCAGCCAACTGCGTAAAGTGGAAACATGTACAAGCAGCTGGCTTACAGTGAAGGGTCACTATAAGTGCAACGTTGGCAATTGTATTGCCTGTTCTCATGCACGGACAAGTTCCACCTTTCAGTCCATAATCACATATAGGGTATACCAACATGAGGGTTCCAGTACCTGCCGTAATACCTATGTAGTCTACTTGTTAGAATGTGAAACTTGTAAACTTCAATATACAGGTTGCACTACTAGGGAGGCCAGGACACGTGTTAGGGAACACCTAAATTATATAAAAAACAATATTGAGTGTTCAGACCTGGCACGACATTTCATCATCACAATCAAGATGTTTCTTCTCTAAGTTGGCAGGTTATTGATGTGCGCCCCAAACAAAGAGGAGGTGATAGGAATAGTCGGCTTCTGTATAGGGAAGCGTTCTGGATTTTCCAGGCCACTGGGATTAAACATTGAGGGGGATGTAATAAATTTCTGTCAACATAACTGATGAGAATGGCTCGATGTGTTGGTCTCGATGTGACACTGTTGTTTCATATGATTTCCTTCCCCAAGATTTGTGGCGCACACCACAATCTATTTAGCATAATGTGTCATGATACATGCGTATTTAGAGCCTTTACAATATGGTTGATCAAAACAACATTTACTATTTCAACTTATTTAAAAGTTTTTCTCTTTTACAAAAATTCTTGTTCTTGCACATTTGCAGATATGAGTATAACATGGATGTTTCAGTACAATTAATATACATCTTACATGATAGCACTTATAATTATCTGTTATGCAGAAAATAGTGAATGTTAATGTTAATTTTGATCAGTAAAGGGTCCAATAGTTCAAGCTGAATAGAATATGTCAAATATAACCAACATGTAATATAAATGTAATATATATGTCAGTACCTTTTCAATAATAAGTGATTGTATTCACTCTGGCCAGTTAAGAGTTAAAACACCCACTCTAGATCCAATCTGTGTAATTAACTGTGCAGTAAATAGTAACTCAGCATTATCAATTAGGTGACAGTGTATTTAAAGAGGGCACTAGTGTATTTTATTATGTCTATGAATAAGGCCTGGGGCCCAAAATGCGTAAGACATATAAGGATAAGCTGAACACTTTTTGCATCTATGTGGATTTTACCCTGTGAGATCTTATGAATAAAATTTTTGTTTTTAGCCCTTGTTGTTTGACTCGCTGGTGTTCCTTGGATTCTTTTGTTGATAATGACTATATGCCAATGTTTTTGTAACCTCATTGTAACCTTTCAAATGCAGAAAAGTCCTGGAAATATGTCTAGTTGTAGTGCATAATGCCATGGAACTACCCCTAAAAATTTTATGTCACCCGCTTAAGTCCTGCTATCCTATGCACAGGCCTAGTTGGCTAAGGCCTAAGTATGACCATGCAGGCAGTTTAATCTGCATATGTATCCAGACTAACAACAAACTACCTGTTTCTCACACCTGGACTTTCTGTCAGGGCAAATTACTTCTTTCCTACCCAATTCCTGAATTTTCTCTCTCATGGTCTATGTTATCACCAAATCATAGTTATTTATTCTTTGGTTATTGATTTTTTTTAAATTTTTTTTAATAAGGTGCTTTCCACCATTTTGTACACTCGCATACCTGCTACAGTTAAGGGAGATTATTAGGTTTCCGACAGTTTGGCTAAATGGTGAAAAGAAAAGCATTTATGCTAAACTTTCCTATCCATTTTGTATCATATTTAAATCTCTTTAAGATGCCATAGACGTGTGATTATTTATCAACTCTCTGAAAGTTCAATTGTCAATTTGTATTTCTTCACCCTGATATTTTGTGCAATATTTTTTTTTTCTGTCTGTCTATTATATACACAGTCTGTCATTGATATAACTGAGGAAACAGTTGGATTTCCTCAACAAACAGCCGTGTATCTTTATTTAATGATTGAATTGAAAACCCTACATGCATAGTTTTCCTGACCAAGCTATTATATAAGTAGTGTGCTTGAGTAGTGCGCAATGCCCACAAGCACAGAGTCTGTGAAGCGCGATTTTCTGCATTTCTCTTTTTTCCAATGCAATAAGCAGATTGGTAACCATTCCAACGGAGGGTCCATATAATGCTTAATAGAGCAATTCTGTTTCATCAAATGTGTTAATTGCATATGTTTAAGATCTGCTGCCCATCAGCTTAAGGAGCCAGATCCTGCCTGCACCAGTGTTAAATTATTCATGGACCTTTGTTCTCTATCTCATTCATTAATATTCCATTAAGGATGTGATTGAGAAGAAACTTGGTCTACTGTCTCACAAGCCCCCACATTACTTTCAACTCTTGTACTGGAAACTGGTAAAAGATGGACTAATTCACTAATCACTTGTCAAAATGGCTATTGACAAGGGGGGAAAATGGTTCAGATAGAAATTCTGTGTGACCGCTCTTTAGCTTTAGCTAACAGCAAGGCAAAGCACTGTTCTGCCAACAAAAATTAGGCAATCTGTTTTTATGTGAACCCTATCTAATAAAATGATATGAAGCGTACATAAACAACACTACCTTTATGTAATCCATTTGTTTTTATACTGTTTATATAATGCAACTGCAGTAAAAGTTTTATGGGGCCTGTTTTTCCAATAATGCATTTATTATGACATGACAACTATAAAAAAAGATGATTAAATGCATAATTCGGTATTACACTTTGTCTTAGTCTTCTGTAAAATAATGAAGCTCTTACATTGTGACACAAAAAATGTATAGGCTTGAGGGATGTTTATTATGTTTTGTTAACTCATTAAATGCAACAGTTTACAAAATTTGAACAATGTGATTATATTAATTACAGTACAGCAATATGGGCCAGATTACAAGAGGAGCACTAAATATCACTTTTATGAAACCGATATTTTTTACTACACTGAGTAATACCAGCGCACGCTAATGTGTGCTGGGATTGCAAGTTGACAGAAATCGCTTTTGTATTGCTGGGAAGCATTGCGCTCATGAAAGCTCCAATGGGAGCCTCGTTCTGAAGCTGTCATACATGGCACAGAAATCGCGCAGCGATGGCAGCAAATTGTAAAAAATATATCTATATGAATTTATACATATATATTTCTAACACCACACACCCACCAACTTTAGCCACCGAAAATGGGCTTGTGCAGTTATTTTATTAAAAAATAAAAATACACACCACTGTATTTTAGATTTTAAAAAAATAGCAGTAAACTTGTAACCTGCCAATCAGTCTATATAACTTCTAAAAAGCATGTGAGGCCACTTTTAGACCTCCTAATAAAATGAAAAAATATGAATCTACAGAAGGTAATCTCAAACGATGAACCTCGTTTTTCTATTTTTGTTTTAAATATAACATTATGCGAAACCTTAAAAAAACGATATAAACCTTCCTTATGTAACAAATAAATTAAATATTTGCTCATATTAAATCCCCATATATAAGATTATGTCAAAAGAATTAAGGACAGCACTGTCCAACTAAATGAGCTGTGTATGGCATATTGTACTAACACCTAGATTACGAGTTTTTT